>NC_047037.1:34541687-34661574 GCF_011762595.2 Tursiops truncatus
TTCCCTCACACGTACACTCACCTTAAACCGTTGTCGTACCCTCACCTGGACCCTAAACCGTCCCCGTCCCCTAACCCTAACCCTAGCCCGAACCCTAACCCTAACACTTCCCCTAAGCTAACCATCACCCGTCCCGTAATCCTAACACGAACGCTAACACTGACCCGTGCCCTCACATGTACGCTCACCCTAAACTGTTGTCGTACCCTCAGCTGGACCCTAAACCGTCCCCGTCCCCTAACCCTAACCCTAACCCACCCCTAACCCTTCTCCGAAGCCTTACAGTCACCCGTCCCCTAATCCTAACCCGTACGCTAACACTAACCCGTGCCCTCACACGTACGCTCACCCTAAACCGTTGTCGTACCCTCACCTGGACCCTAAACCATCCCCGGCCCCTAACCCTAACCCTAGCCCGAACCCTAACTCTAACCCTTCCCCGAAGCCTTACCCTATCCCGTCCCCTAATCCTAACCCGTACGCTAACACTAACCCGGGGCCTCACATGTACGCTCACCGTAAACCGTTGTCGTACCCCCACCTGGAACCTAAACCGTCCCCATCCCCTACCCTAACCCTAGCCCGAACCCTAACCCTAACACTTGCCCGAAGCCTTACCCTCACCCGTCCCCTAATCCTAAACTGTATGGTAACACTAACCCGTGCCCTCACACGTACGCTCACCCTAAACCCTTGTCGTACCCTCACCTGGACCCTAAACCGTCCCCGTCCCCTAACCCTAAACCTAGCCCGAACCCAAACGCTAACCCTTCCCCGAAGCCTTACCTTCACAGGAACCTAATCCTAACCCGTACGCTAACACTAACCCGTGCCCTCACACGTACGCGCTCCCTAAACCATTGTCGTATCCTCCACTGGACCCTAAGCGTCCCCGTCCCCTACCCTAACCGTAGCCCGAACCCTAACCCTAACCCTTCCCCGAAGCCTTACCCTCACCCGTCCCCTAATCCTAACACTTACGCTAACACTAACCCGTTTCCTCACACGTATGCTCACCCTAAACCGTTGTCGTACCCTCACCTGGACCCTAAACCGTCCCCGTCCCCTAAACCTAACCCTAGCCTGAACCCTAACCCTAACACTTCCCCGAAGCCTTACCCCGACCCGTCCCCTAATCGTAACCCGTACGCTAACACTAACCCATGCCCTCACACGTATGCTCACCCTAAACCGCGGTCGTACCCTCACCTGGACCCTAAACTGTCCCCGTCCCCTAACCCTAACCCTAGCCCGAACCCTAACCCTAAGCCTTCCCCGAAGCCTTACCCTCATCCAACCCCTAATCCTAACCCGTATGCTAACACTAACCCATACCCTCACACGTACGCTCACCCTAAACCATTGTCGTACCCTCACCTGGACCCTAAACCGTCCCCGTCCCCTAACCCTAACACTAGCCCAAAACCCTAAACCTAACCCTTCCCCGAAGCCTTACCCTACCCGTCCCCTAATCGTAACCCGTACAGTAACACTAACCTGTGCCCTCACACGTACGCTCACCCTAAACCGTTGTCGTACCCTGACCTGGAACCTAAAACGTCCCCGTCCCCAAACCCTAACCCTAGCCTGAACCCTAACCCTAACCCTTCCCCGAAGCCTTACCCTCACCCGTCCTCTAATCCTAACCCGTACGCTAACACTAACCCTTGCCCTCACACGTACGCTCACCCTAAACCGTTGTCGTACACTCACCTGGACCCTAAACTGTCCCCATCCCCTATCCCTAACCCTAGCAAGAACTCTAACCTTAACCCTTCCCAAAAGCCTTACCCTCACCCGTCCCCAAATCCTAACCCGTATGGTAACACTAACCACTGCACACACACGTACGCTCACCCTAAAACGTTGTCGTACCCTCACCTGGACCCTAATCCGTCCCCGTCCCCTAAACCTAACCCTAGCCCAAACCCTAACCTTAACTCTTCCCCGAAGCCTTACCCTACCCGTCCCCTAATCCTAACCCGTACAGTAACACTAACCCATGCCCTAAAACATACGCTCACCCTAAACGGTTTTCATACCATCACCTGGACCCTAAACCGTCCCCGTCCCCTAACCCTAGCCCGAACACTAACCCTAACCCTTCCCCGAAGCCTTACCCTCACCCGTCCCCGAATCCTAACCCTTACGCTAACACTAAACCGTTTCCTCACACGTTTGCTCACCCTAAACCGTTGTCATACCCTCACCTGGACCCTAAAACGTCCCCGTCCCCAAACCCTAACCCTAGCCCGAACCCTAACCCTAACCCTTCCCCGAAGCCTTACCCTCACCCGTCCCCTAATCCTAACCCGTACGCTAACACTAACACTTGCCCTCGCATGTACGCTCACCTTAAACCGTTGTCGTACACTCACCTGGACCCTAAACTGTCCCCATCCCCTATCCCTAACCCTAGCCCGAACCCTAACCTTAACCCTTCCCAGAAGCCTTACCCTCACCCGTCTCCAAATCCTAACCCGTACGCTAACACTAACCAGTGCCCACACACGTACGCTCACGCTAAAATGTTGTCGTACCTTCACCTGGACCCTAAACCGTCCCCGTCCCCTAACCCTAACCCTAGACCAAACCCTAACCCTAACCCTTCCCCGAAACCTTACCCTACCCGTCCCCTAATCCTAACCCGTACAGTAACACTAACCCATGCCCTAACACGTACGCTCACCCTAAACGGTTTTCATACCCTCACCTGGACCCTAAACTGTCCCCGTCCCCTAACCCTAGCCCGAACACTAACCCTTACCCTTCCCAGAAGCCTTACACTCACCCGGACCCTAAATCGTCCCCGTCTCCTAACCGTAACCCTACCCCGAACCCTAACCCTAACCCTTGCCCGAAGCCTTACCCTAACCCGTCCCCTAATCCTAACCCGTACGCTAACACTAACTCGTGCCCTCACACGTTCGCTCACCCTAAACCGTTGTCGTACCCTCACCCGGACCCTAAACAGTCCCCTTCCCGAACCCTGACCCTAGTCAGAACCCTAACCCTAACCCTTCCCCGAAGCCTTACCCTCACCCGTCCCCTAATCCTAACCCGTACGCTAACACTAACCCGTGCCCTCAAACGTACGCTCACCCTAAACCATTGTTGTACCCTCACCTGCACCCTAAACCGTCCCTGTCCCCTAACCCTAACCCTAGCCCGAACCATAACCATAACACTTCCCCGAAGCCTTACCCTCACCTGTCCCCTAATCCTAACCCGTACGCTAACACTAACCCGTGCCCTCACACGTACACTCACCCTAAACCGTTGTCGTACCCTCACCTGGACCCTAAACCTTCCCCGTACCCTAACCCTAACCCTAGCCCGAACCCTAACCATAATCATTCCCTGAAGACTTACCCTCACCCTTTCCCTAATCCTAACCCGTACCCTAACACTAACCCATTCCCTCACACGTACGCTCACCCTAAACCGCAGTCGTACCCTCACCTCGACCCTAAACTGTCCCCGTCCCCTAACCCTAACACTAGCCCAAACCCTAAACCTAACCCTTCACCAAAGCCTTACACTACCCGTCCCTTAATCCTAACCCGTACAGTAACACTAACCCGTGCCCTCACACGTACGCTCACCCTAAACCGTTGTCGTACCCTGACCTGGACCCTAAAACGTCCCCGTCCCTAAACCCTAACCCTAGCCTGAACCCTAACCCTAACCCTTCCCCGAAGCCTTACCCTCACCCGTCCCCTAATCCTAACCCGTACGCTAACACTAACCCTTTCCCTCCCACGTACGCTCACCCTAAACCGTTGTCGTACACTCACCTGGACCCTAAACTGTCCCCGTCCCCTATCCCTAACCCTAGCCCGAACCCTAACCTTAACCCTTCCCAGAAGCCTTACCCTCACCCGTCCCCAAATCCTAACCCGTACGCTAACACTAACCAGTGCCCACACACGTACGCTCACCCTAAAACGTTGTCGTACCCTCAGCTGGACCCTAAACCGTCCCCGTCCCCTAACCCTAACCCTTCCCCGAAGCTTTACCCTACCCGTCCCCTAATCCTAACCCGTACAGTAACACTAACCCATGCCCTAACAGGTATGCTCACCCTAAACGGTTTTCGTACCCTCACCTGGACCTCAAACCGTCCCCGTCCCCTAACCCTAGCCCGAACACTAACCCTAACCCTTCCCCAAAGCCTTACACTCACCCAGACCGTAAATCGTCCCCGTCTCCTAACCGTAACCCTAGCCCGAACCCTAACCCTAACTCTTGCCCGAAGCCTTACCCTAAACCGTCCCCTAATATTAACCCGTACGCTAACACTAACTCGTGCCTTCACACGTTCGCTCACCCTAAACCGTTGTCGTACGCTCACCTGGACCCTAAACAGTCCCCGTCCCCGAACCCTAACCCTAGCCCGAACCCTAACCCTAACCCTTCCCCGAAGCCTTACCCTCACCCGTCCCCTAATCCTAACCCGTACGCTAACACTAACCCGTGCCCTCACACGTACGCTCACCCTAAACCGTTGTTGTACCCTCACCTGGACCCTAAACCGTCCCTGTCCCCTAACCCTTACCCTAGCCCAAACCCTAAACCTAACCCTTCCCCGATGCCTTACCTTCACAGGAACCTAATCCTAACCCGTACGCTAACACTAACCCGTGCCCTCAACCGTACGCGCACCCTAAACCATTGTCGTATTCACCTGGACTCTAAGCGTCCCCGTCCCCTAACCCTAACCCTAGCACGAACCCTAACCCTAACCCTTCCCCGAAGCCTTACTCTCACCCGTCCCCTAATCCTAACCCTTACGCTAACACTAACCCGTTTCCTCACAGGTATGCTCACCCTAAACTGTTGTCATACCCTCACCTGGACCCTAAACCGTCCCCGTCCCCTAACCCTAACCCTAGCCCGAACCCTAACCCTAACACTTCCCCGAAGCCTTACCCTCACCCGTCCCCTAATCCTGACCCGTACGCTAACCCTTGCCCTCACACGTACGCTCACCCTAAACCCTTGTCATACCATCACCTGGACCCTAAACCGTCCCCGTCCCCTAACCCTAACCCTAGCCCCAACCCTAAACCTAACCCTTCCCAGAAGCCTTACCGTCAACCGTCCCCTAATCCTAACCCGTACGCTAAGACTAACCCATGCCCTCACACGTACGCTCACCCTAAACCGTTGTCGTACCCTCACGTGGACCCTAAACCGTCCCCGTCCCCTGACGTAACCCTTGCCCGAACCCTAACTCTAACCCTTCCCCAAGCCTTACCATCTTCCGTCCCCTAATCTCAACCGTACGCTAACACTAACCCGTGCACTCACACGTACGCTCACCCTAAACCATTGTCGAACCCTCACCTGGACCCTAAGCCGTCCCCGTCCCTTAACCCTAACACTTCCCCGAAGCCTTACCCTCTCCCGTCCCCTAATCCTAACCCGTACGCTAACACTAACCCATGCCATCAAATGTACGCTCAGCCTATACCGTTGTCGTACACTCACCTGGACCCTAAACACTCCCCATCCCCTAACCCTAAGCCTAGCCTGAACCCTAACCCTAACCCTTCCTCGAAGCCTTACCCTAACCCGTCCCCTAATCTTAACCCGTACGCTAACACTAACCCGTGCCCTCACACGTACGCTCACCCTAAACCGTTGTCGTACACTCACCTGGACCCTAAACCGTCCTCGTTCCCTAACCCTAACCCTAGCCCGAACCCTAACTCTAACCCTTTCCCGAAGCCTTACCCAAACCCGTCCCCTAATCCTAACCCATACAGTAACACTAAACCGTGCCCTTACAAGTACGCTCACCCTAAACCGTTGTCTTACCCTCACCTGGAACCTAAACCTTCCCCGTCCCCGAACCCTAACCCTAACCGAACCCTAAACCTAACCCTTCCCCGAAGCCTTACCCTAAACCGTCCCCTAATCGTAACCCGTACGCTAACACAAACCCGTGCCCTCACACGTACGATCAACCTAAACCGTTGTCGTACCCTCACCTGGACCCTAAACCGTCCCCGTCCCTTAACCCTAACCCTAGCCCGAACCCTAACCTTTACCCTTCCCTGAAACCTTACCCTAACCCGTCACCTAATCCTAACCCGTACGCTAACACTAACCCGTGCCCTCAAGCGTACGCTCAACCTCAACCGTTGTCGTACCCTCACCTGGACCCTAAACCTTCCCCATCCCCTAACCCTAACCCTAGCCCGAACCCTAAACCTAACCCTTCCCCGAAACCTTGCCCTAACCCGTCCCCTAATCCTAACCCATACGCTAACACAAACCTGTGCTCTCACACGTACGATCAACCAAAACCGTTGTCGTACCCTCACCTGGACCCTAAACCGTCCCCGTCCCCTAACCCTAACCCTATCCCGAACCCTAACCCTAACCCTTCCCTGAAGCCTTACCCTAACCCGTCCCCTAATCCTAACCCGTACGCTAACACTAACCCGTGCCCTCACACGTACACTCACCCTAAACCGTTGTCGTAACCTCACCTGGACCCTAAACTGTCCCTGTCCCCTAACCTTAACTCTAGCCCGAACCCTAACCCTAACCCTTCCCCGAAGCCTTACACTAACCCTTCCCCTAATCCCAACCCGTACACTAACACTAACCAGTGCTCTCACACGTACGCTCACCATAAACCGTTGTCGTACCCTCACCTGGACCCTAAACCGTCCCCGTCCCCTAACCGTAACCCTAGCCCGAACCGTAAACCTAACCCTTCCCCGAAGCTTTACCCTCACCTGTCCCCTAATCCTAACCCGTATGCAAACACTAACCCATACCCTCACACGTACGCTCACCCTAAACCGTTGTCGTACCCTCACCTGGAACCTAAACCGTCCCCATCCCCTAACCCTAACCCTAGCCCTTACACTAACCCTAACCCTTCCCCGAAGCCTTACACTCACCCGGACCCTAAACCGTCCCCGTCCCCTAACCCGAACCCTAGCCCGACCCCTAACCCTAACCCTTCCCCGAAGCCTTACCCTAACCTCTCCTCTAATCCTAACCCTTACACTAACATAACCTGTGCCCTCACACGTACGCTCACCCTAAACCATTTTCATACCCTCACCTGGACCCTTAACCGTCCCCGTCCCTCTAACCCTAACTGTAACCCTAACCCTAACCCTAACCCTAACTGTCCCCGTCCCCGTCCCCGTCCCCTAACCCTAGCCCGAACCCTAACCCTAACCATTCCCCGAAGCCTTACCCTCACCCATTCCATAATTCTAACCTTTACGCTAACACTAACCTGTGCCCTCACACGTACGCTCACTCTAGACTGTTGTCGTACTCTTACCTGGACCCTAAACCGTCCCCGTCCCCTAACCCTAACCCTAGCCCGAACCCTAACCCTAACTCTTCCCTGAAGCCATTACCCTAACCTGTCCCCTACTCCTAACCCGTACGGTAACACTAACCCGTGCCCTCACACATACGCTCACCGTAAACCGTTGTCATACCCTAACTTGTCCCCTAATCCGTCCCCATCCCCTAACCTAACCTAACCCTAACCGTAACCCTAACACTTACCCGAAGCCTTTCCCTAACCCGTCCGCGAATCCTAATCCATATGCTAACAGGAACCCATGCCCTCACACGTACGCTCACCTTAAACCGTTGTTGTACACTAACCTGTCCCCTAAACCGTCCCCATCCCCGTCCCCTAACCCGAACCCTAACCCGAACCCAAACCCTTACCCGAAGCCTTACCCTATCCCGTCCCCTAATCCTAACCCGTATGCTAACACTAACCCATGCCCTCACACGTACACTCAACCTAAACCGTTGTCATACCCTAACCTGTCCCCTAAACCGTCCCCGTCCCCTAACCCAAACCCTAACCCTAACCCTAACACTTACCAGAATCCTTGCCCTAACCCGTCCCCTAATCCTAACCCGTACGCTAACACTAAGCCATGCCCTCACCCTTACGCTCAATATAAACTGTTGTCGTACCCTAACCTGTACCCTAAACCGTCCCCATCCCCTAACCCTAACCCTAACCGTAACCCTACCCCTAAACCTTACTCGTAGCCTTACCCTAAACCGTCCCCTAGTCCTAACCCATACGCTAACACTAACACATGCCCTCACACGTACGCTCACATTAACCGTTGTCGTACGCTAACCTGTACCCTAAACCGTCCCCGTCCCCTAACCCTAACCCTAACCCGTCCCCTAATCCATATCCGAACGCTAACACTAACTCGTGTCCTCACACATACGCTCACCCTAAACAGTTGTCGTACCCTAACCTGTCCCCGAAACTGTCCCAGTCCCCTAACCCTAGCCCTAACCCTAACCCTTCCCCGAAGCCTTACCCTCACCCGTCCCCTAACTGTAACCCGTACCATAAAACTAACCCGTGCCATCACACGTACGCTCACCCTAAACCGTTGTCATTCCCTCACCTGGACCCTAAACCGTCCCCTAACCATAACCCTAACCCTAGCCCGAACCCTAACCCTAACCCTTCCCAGAAGCCTTACCATAACCCGTCCACTAATCCTAATCTGTACGCTAACACTATCCTGTGCCCTCACACGTACGCTCACCCTAAACCGTTTTAGTACCCTCACCTGGACCCTAAACCATCCCCGTCACGTAACCCTAACCCTAGCCCGAACCCTAACCCTAACACTTCCCCGAAGCCTTACCCTAACCCGTCCCCTAATACTAACCCGTACGCTAACAGTAACTCATGCCCTCACACGTACGATCAACCTAAACCACTATTTAACCTCACCTGTACCCTAAACCATCCCCATTCCCTAACCATAACCCTAGCCCAAACCCTAACCCTAACCCTTCCCCGAAATTTTACCCTAACCCGTCCCCTAATCCTAACCTGTACGCTAACAGTAACCTGTGCCGTCACGCGTACGCTCACCCTAAACCATAGTCATACCCTCACGTTTACCCTAAACCGTCCCCGTCCCCTAACCCTAACCCTAGCCCGAACCCTAACCCTAACCCTTCCCTGAAGCCTTACCCTAAACCATGCCCTAATCCTAACCCGTACGCTAACACTAACCCATGCCCTCACATTTACGCTCACCCTAAACCATTGTCGTACCCTCACCTGGACCCTAAACCGTCCCCGTCCCCTAACCCTAACCCTAGCCCGAACCCTAACCCTAACCCTTCCTCGAACGCTTACCCTCACCTGTCCCCTAATCCTAACGCGTACGCTAACACTAACCCCTGCCCTCACACGTACGCTCACCCTAAACCGTTGTCGTACCCTCACCTGGAACCTAAACCGTCCCCATCCCCTAACACTAACCCTAGCCCGAACCCTATCCCTAACCCTTCCCAGAAGCCTTACCCTCACCCGTCCCCTAATCCTAACCCGTACGCTAACACTAACCCGTGCCCTCACACGTACGCTCACCGTAAACCGTTGTCATACCCTAACTTGTCCCCTAATCCGTCCGCATCCCCTACCCTAACCCTAACCCTAACACTTACCCGAAGCCTTACCCTAACCCGTCCCCGAATCCTAACCCGTATGCTAACACTAACCTGTGCCCTCACACGTACACTCAACCTAAACCGTTGTCATACCCTAACCTGTCCCCTAAACCATCCCCGTCCCCTAACCCAAACCCTAACCCTAACACCTACCCGAAGCCTTGCCCTAATCCGTCACCTAATCCTAACCCGTACGCTAACACTAAGCCATGCCCTCAAACTTACGCTCAACATAAACTGTTGTCGTACCCTAACCTGTACCCTAAACCGTCCCCATCCCCTAACCCTAACCCTAACCGTAACCCTAACCCTAACCCTTACTCATAGCCTTACCCTAAACCGTCCCCTTATCCTAACCCATACGCTAACACTAACACATGCCCTCACACGTACGCTCACATTAACCGTTGTCGTACCCTAACCTGTACCCTAAACCGTCCCCGTTCCCTAACCCTAACCCTAACCCTAACCGTAACCCGTCCCCTAATCCTAATCCGTACGCTAACACTAACCCATGTCCTCACACATACGCTCACCCTAAACCGTTGTCGTACCCTAACCTGTCCCCTAAACTGTCCCCGTCCCCTAACCCTAGCCCTAACCCTAACCCTTACCCGAAGCTTTACCCTAACCAGTCCCCTAATCCTAACCCGTACGCTAACAGTAACGCGTGCCCTCACACGTACGCTCACCCTAAATCGTTGTCGTACACTAACCTGTCCCCTAAACCGTCCCCGTCCCCTAACCCTAACCGTACCCCTTACCCGAAGCCTTACCCTAACCCGTCCGCTAATCCTAAAACGTACGCTAACACTAACCCGTGCCCTCACACGTACGCTCACCCTAAACCGTTGTCGTACCCTAACATGTCCCCTAAACCGTCCCCGTGCCCGTCCCCGTCCCCTAACCCTAACCCCAACCCACCCAACCCTAAACCTAACACTAACCATATCCCTAACCCTCTAACCCTAACCGTAACCCTAACCCTAACCCTAACGACCTAGCACTCTAACCCTAAACCTAACCATAACCCTAACTCGTAATCCTAAACCTAACACTAACCCTAACCCTAAATACTAACCCTAAACCCTAACCCTAAACCCTAACCCTAACCCTTACCTGTGCCCTAATCCTAAACCTAACCCTACCCCTCTAACCCTGACACATGCCCTAACCCTAACCAGTGCCCTAACCATAACCAGTGCCCTAACCTTAACCCGTTCCCTAACCGTAACCCTAACCCGTGCCCTAACAGTAACCCGTGCCCTCACACGTACGCACACCCTAAACCGTTGGCATACCCTAATCTGTACCCTAAACCGTCCCCGTCCCCGTCCCCTAACCCTAACCCTAACCCTAGCACTTACCTGAAGCCTTACCCTACCCATCCCCTAATCGCAACCCGTAGGCTAACACTAACCCGTACCCTAACTCGTACGTTCACCCTAACCATTGTCGTACCCTAACCTGTACCCTAAACTGTCCCCGTCTCCTAACCCTAACCCTTACCCGAAGTCTTACCCTAACCCGTCCCCTAATCCTAACCCGTACGCTTAGACTAACACATACCCCAACAAATACGCTCACCCTAAACTGTTGTCATACCCTAACCTGTACCCTAAACCGTCCCCTAACCCTAACCTTAACCCGAACACTAACCATTACCTGCAGTCTTACCCTAACCCGTCTCCTAATCATAACCCGTACGCTAACACTAACCCATACCCTAACACGTACGCTCACCCTAAAAAATTGTCGTACCCTATCCTGTACCCTAAACCATCCCCGTCTCCTAACCCTAACCCTAACCCTCACCCTAACACTTACTCGAAGCCTTACCCTAACCCGTCCGCTACTCCTAATCCGTATGCTAACACTAACCTGTACCCTAACACGTATGCTCACCCTAAACCATTGTCGTACCCTAAACTGTAACCTAAACCGTCCCCGTCCCCTAACCGTAACCCTAACCCTAACCCTTACCCGAAGCCTTACCCTAACCCGTCCCCTAATCCTAACCCGTACACTACCACTAACCCATACTCTAACACGTACCCTCACCCTAAACCGTTGTCGTACGCAAACCTGTACCCTAAACCGTCCCCGTCCCCTAATCCTACACTAAACCTAACCCTTACCCGAAGCCTTACCCTAACCCGTCCCCTAATCATAACCAGTACGCTAACACTAACCCATACCCTAACACGTACGATCACCCTAAACCTTTGACGTACCCTAACCTGTACCGTAAACCGTCCCCATCCCCTAACCGTAACCCTTATCTGAAGCCTTACCCTAACCCGTCACCTAATCCTAACCCGTACGCTAACACTAACCCATAAACTAACACTTACGCTCACCCTAAACCACTGTCACATCCTAACCTGTACCCTAAACTGTCCCCCTCCCCTAACCCTAACCCTTACCCGAAGCCTTACCCTAACCCGTCCCCTAATCCTAACCCGTACGCTAAACTAACCCATACCCTAACACGTACGCTCACCTTAAACCGTTTTCGTACCCTAACCTGTACCCTAAACCATCCCCGTCCCCTAACCTTAACCTTTACCTGAAGCCTTACCTTAACCTGTCCCCTAATCCTAACCCGTATGCTAACCCTAACCCATGCCCTAACATGTACACTCACCCTAAACCATCGTCGTTCCCTAACCTGTACCCTAAACCTTCCCAGTCCCCTAATCCTAACCTTAAACTTCACCTGAAGCCTTGCCCTAACCCGTCCCCTAATTCTAACCCGTATGCTAACACTAAGCCGTGCCCTAACACCTACGCTCACCCTAAACTCTTGTCGTACCCTAACCTGTACCCTAAACGTTCCCCATCCCCTAACCCTATCCTTAACCCTTACCCGAAGTCTTACCCTATCCGGTCCCCTAATCCTAACCCATACGCTAACTCTAACGTATACCCTAACACGAATGCTAACTCTCAACCTTTGTCATACCCTAACCTGTTCCCTAAACGGTCACGTCCCCTTTCCCTAACGCTAACCGTAACCCTTACCCGAAGCCTTACCCTAACCCGTCCCCTAATCCTAACCCGTACGCTAACACTAACCTTTACCCTTACATGTACACTATCCCTAAACCGTTGTCATACCCTAACCTCTACCCTAAACCGTCCCCGTTCCCTTACCATAACCCTAACCCAAAGCATTACCCTAACACTTACCCTAATCCTAAATGGTACACTAACACTGACCTGTACCCTAACACTTTCACTCACCCTAAACCATTGTTGCATCCTAAACCATACCCGTTCCCTAACCCTAACCTTAACCCTAACCCTAAACCCACTTATAGCACTATAGCTCCGGAAAATTAAAATAACAAGAAACAACCACCCCAAAGTTTAGGGCTGCTCTGTTTACAAGAGCCTCGACTATGGTACAAATTAAATATCCTTGAAAGAGAGAAATGGATAAAGAAGTTTTCGTACTTACGTACAATGGAATATCACTCAGCAATGAAATCAATGTCGTCCGGCCCGTACAAGCATAATGAATGGATTTAGGTACAATGATTCAAAGGAAATAAGTCACACAGAAAAAGAAACTTATCATAAGATATCACTTATAGAGGGAATGTAAACTTGGCTACACATGAACTGAATTACAAAACAGAACAGAGTCTCACATTTAGAAAACAAACTTATGCTTTCTTAAGAGGAATGGTGAGTTGGGGTGCTACGTAAAACCAGAGATTGAAATTAGCACAGATACTATTCCATAAGCCAAATATGTAATAGACAAGATATACTCCTTGCTCAACAAATTAGACTCAACACCGCCTATTCACTGCAGAGGAATATATCTGACAATAAGAATATTAAAACATATGTATTTATATGTCTCCGTAAGAGAATCAAGTGTGTGTAGAGCAGTATACACAGCCATGAAAATCAACTAAACCCCATTATTAAAATAAATTTCAAAAACAAAGACAGTGAAGGAGAGAAAGTTCTTAAATAATTCGTTCAGGGCTTGTGATGAAACTTGGATTTACCACATCTACACCCACAGCTGGGTGAGACATAAGGCAGGACATTTGGGGCTGAGAGGATTGGTGAGGTTCGGTGAGCAAATGGAGACCCTTTGAAGTAACACTGTATGCTACGCATTCCATGGATCCCAACTCTCCTGGTTTAAGGGATTCTTCCTACAGCTAAAACATGCATGGGAACCCCAGAGGATTGTACATCATGTGATCAGGCAACGTTTCTAAAACGCATCTCATTTTTTGTCCCTTGGTACACGGGTTCGTCATTCCAGATGCTTTACTAAAAATCTCCCCATGTGGAGAGTCTGTGCCTTAAAACTCCTGTTTAGCACAGTTAGCAGTTTCTGCAAAGGTTGAACGGGAATAGGGAGAACGAATGAGAGACTAGCTATAGGTGTTTGGACGGTCACATTTCACTCTAATTTCCCACCAGGAAGAGGAATTAACAAAAGGCTCAGCGTGCCGTGATGAAATCAGATTAGGGCCTGAAGCAATCCTGTGGTGTTGCAGCCAGCTCACAAGAAAGCGAGTTGAAGAAAGGACCTCAGGGGCAGTGTAATTCATAAACCTGCAGAGTTATAAATGACAGCTATCGTCCAAAAATATATTGAGGTAAGACTGCAAAGAGAACTTGAAAGCACGGCACAATTGCAGGAAATATATTTCAGGAGGTAGATGGAAACTGCATTTAAAGCATATGAAAAGCGGCAGAACATCGACAACGATGCACTTGGCCAAAAAGGGCGTATGCGGTTTTTTCCTGAATACATGCAGGAAAAAACGTATACGCTCTTTTTGTCCAAATAAGCAAGCCTGCAACGGAGATCTGCACTACAATGAAGTCTCACTTCCCACCGGTCAAAAGGGCTATTTGAAAAAAGTGTAAAAGCCAGAAAGGCAGGACAGGCCATGGAGAACAGGGAGCCTTTTTATGCTGATGGGCGGGATGTAAATGGCCAACAGCCACTCTGGAGAAGTGTATGGAGTTTCCTGAAACATCTAAAAAACAAAGCTACAGAACTTAGGTTGCTTCCACCTATGGCCCTATAGCTTAGGAAAATTAAAATCAACAAGACACAGCCACCCCAAAGTTTAGGGCTGCTGTGTTTAAAAGAACCTCGACTACAGTACAATTTAAATATCCCAGAAAGAGGAAAATGGATAAAGAAGTTGTGGTACTTATGTACAATGGAATATCACTCAGCAATGAAATCAATATCATCAGGTCCGTAGGAGCATAATGAGTGGATTTAGGTACGATGATTCTAAGGAAATAAGTCACACAGAAAAAGAAACTAGTCATAAGATATCACTTATAGAGGGAATGTAAACTTGGCTACACATGAACTGAATTACAAAACAGAACAGAGTCTCACATTTAGAAAACAAACATGTTTGCTTAAGGGGAAAGGTGAGTTGGGGTGCTGCATAAATCCAGAGATTGAAATGAGCACAGCCACCGTTCCATAAGCCAAATATGTAATAGACAAGACCTACTCCTTGCTCAACGAAGTGGACTCAACACCCCCTATTCACCGCAGAGGAATATATCTGACTAGTAAGAATCTTAAAATCTATGTATTTATATGTCTCCATAAGAGAATCAAGTGTGTGTAGAGATGCATAAACACAGCAGTGAAAATCAGCTCAACCCCATTATAAAACTAAACTTCAAAAACAAAACACAAAGACAGTGAGAGAGAGAGAAATTCTTAAATAATTCGTTCAGGCTTGTGATGAAACCTGGATTTACCACATCTACACCCACAGCTGGGTGAGACATAAAGCTGGACACTTGGGGCTGATAGGATTGGTGAGGTTCGGTGAGCAAATGGAGACCCTTTGAAGTCATATTGCACGGTACCCATTCCATGGGTCCCAACTCTCCAGGTTTAAGGGATTCTTCCTTCAGCTAAAACATGCATGGGGAACACAGAGGATGGTTCACCGTGTGATCAGGAAACGTTTTAAATGCATCTCAGTTTTCATCCCCTGGCACTCGGGTTCACCATTCCAGACACTTTACTAACAGTCTCCCCACTTGGAGAGTCAGTGCCTTAAACCTCCTGTTTGGCCCAGTTTGCAATTTCTGCAGAAGATGAACAGGATTAGGGAGAACCAATGAGAGACTAGCTGCAGGTGTCTGCACGGGCAAATTTAACTCTCATTTCCCACCAGGAAGAGGATTTAACCAAAGGCTCAGTGTTCCGTGCCGGAACGACATTAGGGCTTGAAACAATCCTGCGGTTTTGCGGCCAGCTCACAAGAAAGCGAGTTGAAGAAAGGAGCTCAGGGGCACTGTAATTCACAAAGCTGCAGAGTTATAAATGACAGCTATCGTCCAAAAATATATTGAAGTAAGGCTGCAAAGAGGACGTGAAAGCGGGGCAGAATTGCAGGAAACCGATTTCAGGATGTAGACTGGAATTGCATTTAAAGCATAGGAAAAGAGGCAGAACGTTGACAATGATGCACTTGGCCAAAAAGGGCTTATCCGTTTTTTCTGAATATATTCAGGAAAAAAACGAATACGCCCTTTTTGACCAACCAAGTAAGCTTGCAAAGGAAATCTGCCCTACAATGAAGTCTCACTTTCCCCCGTTCAAAAGGGCCATCTGAAAATAGTGTAAAATCCAGAAAGGCAGGCCAGGCCATGGAGAACTGGGAGCCTTTTTATGCTGATGGGCGGGATGTAAATTGCCAACAGCCACTCTGGAGAAGTGTATGGTGTTTCCTGAAACATCTAAAAACCAGAGCAACAGAGCCTAGGGCACTTCCACTTCTGGTCCTATAGCTTAGAGAAATTAAAATCAAACAGACACAGCCACCCAAATGTTTGGGACGGCTCTGTTTACAAGAACCTCGTTTACGGTACAAGTGAAATATCCCAGAAAGCGAAAAATGGATAAAGAAGTTGTGGTACTTACGTACAATGCAATATCACTCAGCAATGAAATCTATGTCATCAGGCCCATAGCAGCATAATGAGTGGATTCAGGTACGATGATTCTAAGTGAAATAAGTCACACAGAAAAAGAAACATCATAAGGTATCACTACTACACGGAATGTAAACTTGGCTACACATGAACTGAATTACAAAACAGAACAGGGTCTCAAATTTAGAAAACCAACTTATGCTTGTTTAAGGGGAAAGGTGATTTGGGGTACTGCATAAAGCCAGAGACTGAAATTAGCACAGATACCGTTCCATAAGCCAAACATGTAATAGACAAGACCTACTCTTTGCTCAACGAAATGGACTCAACAATGAGGTATCACCTCACACCTGTTAGAATGGGCATCATCAGAAAATCTACAAACAACAAATGCTGGAAACGGTGTGGAGAAAAGGAACCCTCTTCCACTATTGTTGGGAGTATAAATTGATACAGTCACTATGGAGAACAATATGGTGTTTCTTAAAAAACTAACATCGAATTACCATATGATACAGCAATCCCAGTACTGGACATATACTTAGACAAAACCGTAAATTAAAATGAGACATTCACCGCAATGTTCATTGCATCACTATTTACAATATCGAGGTAATGGAAGCAACCTAAATGCCCATAGACAGACGAATGCATAAAGAAGTGGTACATATATAAAATGGAATATTACTAAGCCATAAAAGGAATGAAATTGGGTCATTTGTAGAGACGTCGATGGATCTAGATTCTGTCATACAGAGTGAAGTAAGTCAGAAAGAGAAAAACAAATCTTGCATATTCATGCATATATGTGGAACCTAGAACAATTGTACAGATTAACCGTTTTGCAAGGCATAAATAGAGCAACAGATTTGGACAACAAACGTATGGACACCAAGGGGGGGAAAGCTGTTGGGGGCGTGGTGGTGGGAGGAGTTGAGAGATTGGGATTGGCATGTATACATTTATATGTATAAAATAGATAACCAATAAGAACCTGCTGTATAAAACTATAAAATAAAATTAAAAAGAAATAAAATTTTAAAAAGTAAAACAGAAAAAAAATATTCCCTTTACATACATGTATTTATATGAATAAATTATTTCCATGCTTATATCTGTAAATACAAAAAAGAGGAATAAAATCTACCTTGAACCAAAAACCAAAAAAAGAAAAAAAAATACCAGAACCCACCAGTTACACAGAGGAAAACCGTATCAGGGCACTTGCTCCAGTTGTAAACAATTCTGAAGTTGGTCAGTGGTGGGGAATCGTCTCCCATTCAGCCAGCAGCCCCCACGCAACAAGCGTCCTCATTGCAAAGCTGGGGGACCGTGCCGAGGCATCTGTGAGTAAACGAGAGCTGAGCCCCAGGCCAGTTGCTGCTGAACTGTTCCCACCCTTCCCAGGTAAAACACCTGAATATGTACAAGGACTTGAAAGCCTAGAGGAAGGGCCATAGAGCCACACGAGCGACAGCATGTCAGCCGACTTGGTGCCTGCAGGCCAGCCAGGATGGTCCTGGCCCTGGGTGCTCTTCTGGAAGATTTCCATTTCCCTGCCTGAGATACCCGTACTGTCCCGGCCCCCACTGCTTTTTTCCTTCCTCACCTCTGCCCAGGGAGAAATTCCAGCGGCAGGTATGGGTGACACATCCTCTTCTTTAGCAGGTGGCAGCCTGGCAACTGCTGCAGAAAGTCCAACAGAGCCACACTCACACTGGGCCACCCACAAAGCCGTGGCCTCTCACTCCCTCCCACCAGCCCAGCCCCGAGACTGCTGACAGGGCAGAGAAAATGGCGTCAGGCACAGCTGCAGGGGCTCTTGCTGCCTGGAGCAGTGTTTATATTGATCTCAACCCAGGCACACCTGGGGAGGGCTGGCCGGCACAGTCAGGCTGCCCAGGTCAGCCAATCATCACCCCTCAGGGGCTCACAGTTGCAGAAAATGGAACTTGCTGAACCGGCCAGGTCCAAGGAACAGGTGTGGGCTCCTGAGAATCAGGATAGACAAGGGGCTGCAGCTCTGGCTTGTTTTCTAATCATTTTATCCGGCCCATGAGTGGGAGACAACTTCAAGAAAACCCTCTCCTAATGAGAGGAACCCAAGAGTCAGGGAGAGGAGGGGTGGGTGATGGGTGGAGACAGAGGCCTGGTGCCCCGCGTGCAGTGGAAGTCTCTGGAAGACCAGGTGGAGGGAGGCCACACAGAGTGATGCCCAGGGTCACAGACCTGACGGAGCTGCTGTTTGTTAGTTCAAGTCCTGCTCTGAGGTGCTCTGTGTCAGCTCTGAGCGACAGGTGAGCTGGGGGTGCTCTGCAATGAGGGCTATGTGCACGGTTCCTGTGTGCCCAGCCCTGCCATGGTACCTGCAAGTGTAGCTCTGTATCCTGGGAGGGGCCTGACCACGAGAGCCCCGTGGGCTGGGGTGGGGGTGGGGTACCTGCCCAGGTGAGCTCCATATCCTGGGATTGTCCTGACCAAGAGAGCCCCATGGGCTGCTGGGGACCTGGTAAAGGATGTCAGGACAGTCAGTGAAGCCACCGAGATATACCTCCAGTTGTTCCTAATTCCTACACCCTGCTGGTCATTCTACCAACCACCAGGACATGGTATTCTGTATTAGTCTTCAATGATGCCTTCTTTTGTATTCCATTAGTCCCAGAGTCACAAGAAATTTTGGCTGGAGAGTGGCAGGACTCAACATACAACTAAAACAATACGTCCGGGCCGTCTTGCCTCGAAGGTTCAAAAATTCCCACACCATCTTTGGGGAAAGCTTAGCTAAAGACCTAAAAGTTCTACCTCTGGAAAAGGAAACCCTCCTTCAATATGCAGATGACATTCTGATCGCCAGCCCTACTAAGGAGGCCTCTGAACTACCAAGCCAATAAAGGATAGAAGTTGTCCAAGAAAAAGCTCAGATATCACAGACTGCGGTGACCTGCCTGGGCTTCATTCTCACAGAAGGTCGGAGAAGCCCATCCCAGGAAAGGGAAGAAACCATTTGCAGCCTTACCCCTTTCTAAAACTAGAAGACAGCTTAGGGGTTCCTGGGGAGGCCAGGGTTTGCTGCTTCTGGATCCCTAACTACAGTCTACTAGCTGGGCCTCTATATGAAACACTGAAAGGAAAAGATGATGATCCTTTTGAATAGAATCCAGAAGTGGCCTTTCAAGAATGGAAAGAGCAGTCAATTCAGACCCTTGCCCTGGAACTCCCTAATTTAGCTAAACCCTTTGACCTTTAAACTCCCAGTGAAAGGTGAATCGCCATTGGAGAATTAGTGCAAAAACTGGGACCACTTGAAATGGAACAACGCAAGAATGCCATCCAGGTAGGATAAACTATGGTCACCAAGGGGCTTGGCCCACTGCCACATCTGGCCAAGATACTGGTGGTATCTAAAATCCTGGAAATCAGCAGCTCAAAAGGCCACCTCCCTCCTAAGGGCAAAGGACCCCACGTGGTGATCCTAACCACCAACCATGCCCTGAAGTTGCAGAGCTCGCTCCGTGGGCACACCAACCTCGAGTGAGGAGGCCCTCCAACTGCAACATCCAGAGAGATAACCGGGGGCAACGGGGCACCATGACGACTCATGTGACCATCACTTGACCTGGAGTTTCCCTCATAAAACAACAAGAGTGTGTCCCAAAAGAGTAGACTACTGCTTGCAGGACTTACTGCACCTAGAGGGGAGATAATAATCTTGGCGTGGGAACCGTATATCACACTGTCACCATAGAAAAGCCTACAGACACCATGATGATTGTGGCCAATAAGACCGGCTGGACTCCTGTTTACTTCAAAAGGCTGTTGACTCAGTGACCATCATGGTCCTTGATCACCACTGACCCTGGACTGTCTGGGAGTTGAGGGGGCAGGGCTCTGACACCTGGTGCTGTTTTTACGTTAATTCAGGGGCCTAGTTGAAGAAAGCGCAGACTACTGGTCAGAGCATCTAGGCTGGCAGAAACGGTCAGCCTAAGGTGGCCGAACAAATGTGGGGCGGGGTGAAACCGGCCCCCACAGTGTCTCTGCACATCTCTTTCCTGGACACTTAAAGGTCATTAGAATATATAACACTTCCAATTCTGGTGCTCAGGCGGACGAGCAGGGAGGTAGGAGGCCTGGGGCAATCAACGTCACCTGGAGGCTGCTGGGGAGAAGTTCTGACCCTCGCCCCTGGGTATGAGGGCTCCCAACTCAGCACTCAGCAGTTACAGAAGAAGGGTCTGCACCCTCAGCACTCCAAGAATGAAGAATGGTACAAAAGGCAGAGGAGGGTTTTGTCCCCAGCAAAGCCCATTAAAAATCCCTGGGAGATAAAAATAGAATCTGGGCAATAAAGTCAAGTCTAACCTTTTTTATCCTTTGTGCTTTGTCTAATTTCACGTGCTCCTAGGGTCCGGCATGCAGAGGTTCCACACCTGGCACTTCAGACCAGATTTCCTAGTGCAGAATGTCTGGGTCGACACCTCAGCTCCTGGGGCCCAGTGCAGACTCTGCGATATAGAGCCTGAGCTGCAGCCAACCTGGCCCTCGAGAGCTCCGCCCCCTCCCTCCCACTGACTCTGACAGAATCTCTACACAGCAGCCCAGCCCACAGCCCACGGGGTAGTGCATGCTCTCACCTCTCCATTCTCTGATCAAAATATAAAGTTTCCTTTGCTTGTGAACCAAACTCAGTCTCGATCTGTTGGCCCCAATGACACTGGGTAGGGGGACACTTGTTGGGGTCCACTCTGGAGGATCAGTAACAGAAATTGAGACTAGTGTAACTTCAATGAACAGATGTGTGAGCCAAACTGTAATTAACATAGAACAGTGTAAAAGGCTCGGGTAAAATAAGATGTTTCTAACACTTCCATTTGATATTTCCATCACTTTATTATAAGCAAGTTCAGTGAAAAGGTTTGTCTTATTTGTCAGGTCAATATTAGAGAAACGAAGTGATTTCTATCCAAGGATGTACATCTAATAATCTTGGTTAAAGCTTCAATCTTGTTTTAAATGCTTTTCCATTGAAAATGATACCTCTCTTTCAGCTCCCCCATTTCTGAGAAGTATAAAATCTTATAATTTATTATTACCAAAGGGGAAAGGTGGGAGGAGGGATAAATTAACAGTTTGGGATTAACACATACACACTGCTATGTATAAAATAGATCATCAATAAGGAACTACTCTATAGGACAGGGAACTACACTCAATATTTTGCAATAACCTATAAGGGGAAATAATCTGAAAAAGAATAGATATTTTTATTGACATCATCTATCAATGACAGTTAAAGTGTAACCTAAGGGAAGCCGGTGGTGAGTGCTTCTGACCCTGAAGACTTCAATCATCTAAAGTTTGGACTCTGCCTACTTCCCAAGGCCCTTAATGAACATATGTGTAGCCGTAGCTTAAAAAATTCCCCAGTTTGTGTTTCGGGGAGACACTGATTTTGAAAAAGCCCTGGTGTTCTCCTTACATGAATGGGACCCTTCCTACTGCTAAACATGCCTGTCACACCCAGAGGATGGTATACCGTCTGATCGGGAAGAGTTTGGAAAAGGCATCTCATCTCCTCATCTCCTGGTGCTCGGGTTCACCCCTCCAGCGTCTTTACTAACAGTCTCCCCACTTGGAGATGTCAGCACTGTCAGCATCCTCTTGCGTACAGTTTGGAATTTGTCCGGAGGATGAAGCGGAAGGATGAGGAACAATGAGAGACAAGTCCTAGGTGTTCAGACAGGCACATTTCACTCTAATTTCCAATCAGGAAGACGAATTGACCAAAGGCTAGGGTTGCCCATGGAAACAGAATAGGGCTTGAGGAAATCCTGCTGCTTTGTGGCCAGTTCCCATAAACACAAGTTGAACAATGGAACTCAGGGGCAGTAAAATTCACGAAACTGCAGAGTTGAAAATATCTATCACTGAAAAATGTCTTGAGGAAAGTCAGAGAAAAGGACTTGTAAGCAAGGGAGAATATCAGGAAAGGGATTTGAGGAGGTAGAAAGGACTCGCCATTAAGCACAAGAAAAGGGGCTGAACATTGCCAACATTGCAGTTGGCCAAAAAGGGTGTATGCATTTTTTTCTGTATCCATTCAAGAAAAGGGCATACACTTTTTTAGCCAACCAAACAGGTGGGCGCTGGAAATCAATACTACAAAAGATATCACTTCGCATCCGTCAGAAGAGCCATCCTCATAAAGTGTAAACACCAGAAATGCAGGACAGGGCAAGGAGAAGAGGGAGCCCTGTGAGGCTTATAGTGGAAATGTATATTGCCAACGGCCACTCTGGAGAAGTGTATTGTGTTTACTAAAGCATCTAAAAAATGAGCTACAGAGCATAGGGCACTTGCAATCATGGGCGTATATCTTGGGAAAAACAAAAATCGAGAGGACACAGACACCCCAATGTTTACTGCCTCTCTGTTTAAAAGATCCTCAACTAGGATATAACTTAAATATCTCTGGAGGGAAAAAACGGATAGAGATGTTGTACTTATGTAGACTGGAATATTAGCCTGGAAATCAATGAAATATGACCAGTTGTAACAACTCTGGAGGAGTTACGTATGATCATTCTAAGTGACATAATTCAAAAAGAAAAAGACACATATCATAAGATATCACTTAAAGGTGGAATCCAAAATGGCTACATATGAAATAAATTACAAAACAAAAACATAGTCAAATGTGTAGAAAACACACATAAGGCTGCTAAACGGAAAGGTGGGGAGGGGTGAGGCATTATCCAGGAGGTTGAAATTAGCAAAGATACCATTCCAAATACCAAATTGATAATCAACAAGGCCTACACAGTAGCTAAACGAACTGCACTCAGCACACTCAAGTCACCGGAAAAGAATATATACGACTGGTAAGAATCTGAAAAAGAATTTATTGATGTCTCTCTGTACGTGAATCAAGTGGATGTACAGCAGCAAGAAAAAGAGCTTTGAAAATCAGCTGTAAGCAATATAATAATAAATTGAAAAAAATAAACGACAGAGAGACAGAGAAAACCTCTTACAACTTTTCCTCAGGGACGGTGATGCAACATGGATTGAACACATCTAGACCCACAGCAGGATGAGACATAAGGCTGGAAACTGTTTGCGCTAAGAGAAATGTGAGGTTGGGTGAGGAAACGCACACCCTTTAAAGTAATACTACCTGGTACTATTCAATGGGTCCCAAATATGCAGGTTCAAGGGATCTTCCTACAGCTAAAACATGCATGG
Organism: Tursiops truncatus; assembly: GCF_011762595.2. Lineage (NCBI taxonomy): Eukaryota > Metazoa > Chordata > Mammalia > Artiodactyla > Delphinidae > Tursiops > Tursiops truncatus. The sequence goes on from NC_047037.1 coordinate 34,565,382, forward strand.
GAAAACCAGTGGATGGTATACCATATGATCGGGAAAGGTTTCTAAAACGCACCTCAATTTTCCTCTCCTGGAGCACCGGATCGACATTCCAGCCACTTTACTAACAACATCGCCACATGGAGAGTCAATGCCTTTAAGTTCCTGTATCGCACAGTCTGCAGGGAGTGCAGAGGATGAATGGGAATAGGGGGAACCAGCAAGAAAGTAGCTGTAGCAGTTTCAATGGGCACATGTCACTCTAATTTCACATCAGGAAGAGGAATTAACCAAAGGCACAGCAAGGCGCCCCAGAACAAGAATAGGGCCTGAAGCAATCCTGTGGTTATGAGGCAAGATCACAAAAATAAGAGCTGAAAAATGGAGCTCGGGCCACTGCAATTGAAAAACCTGCAGAGTTATAAAGGCCAACTATTTTCCAAAAGTAAATTGAGGTAAGGCTATGAAGAGGCATTGAAAGCAAGGCAGAATTGCAGGAAACCGATTTCAGGACGTAGACTGGAATTGCATTTAAAGCATAGGAAAAGAGGCAGAACGTCAACAATGATGCACTTGGCCAAAAAGGGCGTATCCGTTTTTTCCTGAATATATTCAAGAAAACACGCATACACACTTTTTGGCCAACCAAGCAAGCGTGCAATGGAAATCCACACTACAATGAAGTCTCACTTCCCCCCTGTCAAAACGGTCATCTGAAAAAAGTGTAAAATCCAGAAAGGCAGGACAGGACATGGAGAACAGGGAGCCTTGTTATGCTGATGGGCGGGATGTAAATTGCCAACAGCCACTCTGGAGAAGTGTATGGTGTTTCCTGAAACATCTAAAAAACAGAGCAACAGAGCCTAGGGCACTTCCACTTATAGTCCTATAGCTTAGGGAAATTAAAATCTAAAAGACACAGCCACCCCAAAGTTTGGGACGGCTCTGTTTACAAGAACCTCGTTTACGGTACAAGTGAAATATCGAGAAAGCAAAAAATGCATAAAGAAGATGTGGTACTTAGGTACAATGCAATATCACTCAGCAATGAAATCTAAGTCATCAGGCCCATAGCAGCATAATGAGTGGATTCAGGTACGATGATTCTACGTGAAATAAGTCACACAGAAAAAGAAACATCATAAGGTATCACTAATACACGGAATGTAAACTTGGCTACACATGAACTGAATTACAAAACAGAACAGGGTCTCAAATTTAGAAAACCAACTTATGCTTGCTTAAGGGGAAAGGTGAGTTGGGGTGCTGCATAAAACCAGAGATTGAAATTAGCACAGATGCCGTTCCATAAGCCAAATATGTAATAGACAAGACCTACTCCTTGCTCAACGAAATGGACTCAACACCACATATTCAACGCCTAGGAATATACCTGACTAGCAAGAATATTAAAACCTATGGATTTATATGTCTCCATAAGAGAATCAAGTGTGCGCACAGTGGCATAAACGCAGCAGTGAAAATCAGCTAAATCCCATTATAAAAATAAATTTCTTAAACAAAACACAATGACAGTGAAATAGAGAGCAATTCTTAAATAATTCATTCAGGGCTTGTGATGCAACCTGGATTTACCACATCTACACCCAGAGCTGGGTGACACATAGGGCTGGACACTTGGGGCTGATAGGATTGGTGAGGTTCGGTGAGCAAATGCAGACCCTTTGAAGTCATATTGCATGGTACCCATTCCATGGGTCCCAACTCTCCAGGTTTAAGGGATTCTTCCTTCAGCTAAAACATGCATGGGGAACCCAGAGTATGGTCCACCATGTGATCGGATAACGTTTTAAATTCATCTCAGTTTTCGTCCCATGGTACTCGGGTTCATCATTCCAGACGCTTTACTAACACTCTCCCCACTTGGAGAGTCAGTACCTTTAACCTCCTGTTTGGCCCAGTTTGCAATTTCTGCGGAAGATGAACAGGAATAGGGAGAACCAATGAGAGACAAGCTCTAGGTGTCTGCACGGGCAAATTTAATTCTCATTTCCCACCAGGAAGAGGAATTAACCAAAGGCTCAGCGTGCCGTGCCAAAACCAGATTAGGGCCTGAAGCAATCCTGCGGTTTTGCGGCTAGCTCACAAGAAAGCGAGTTGAAGAAAGGAGCTCAGGGGCACTGTAATTCACAAAGCTGCAGAGTTATAAATGACAGCTATCGTCCAAAAATATATTGAAGCAAGGCTGCGAAGAGGGCTGGAAAGCGGGGCAGAATTGCAGGAAACCGATTTCAGGAGGTAGACTGGAATTGCATTTAAAGCATAGGAAAAGAGGCAGAACGTCCACAATGATGCACTTGGCCAAAAAGGGCGTATGCGTTTTTTCTGAATATATTCCGGAAAAAACGCATACGTACTTTTTGGCCAATCAAGCAAGATTGCAAAGGAAATCTGCACTACAATGAAGACTCACTTCCCCCTCAGTGAAAAGGGCCATCTGAAAATAGTGTAAAATCCAGAAAGGCAGGCCAGGCCATGGAGAACTGGGAGCCTTGTTATGCTGATGGGCGGGATGTAAATTGCCAACAGCCACTCTGGACAAGTGTATGGTGTTTCCTGAAACATCTAAAAACCAAAGCAACAGAGCCTAGGGCACTTCCACTTCTGCTCCTATAGCTTAGGGAAATTAAAATCAAAAAGACACAGCCACCCCAAAGTTTGGGACGGCTCTGTTTACAAGAACCTCGTTTATGGTACAAGTTCAATATCGCAGAAAGCGAAAAATGGATAAAGAAGTTGTGGTACTTACGTACAATGCAATATCACTCAGCAATGAAATCTATGTCATCAGGCCCTTAGCAGCATAATGAGTGGATTCAGTACGAAGATTCGAAGTGAAATAAGTCTCAGAGAAAAAGAAACATCATAAGATATCACTAATACATGGAATATAAACTTGGATACACATGAACTGAATTACAAAGCAGAGCAGGGTTTCAAATGTAGAAAACCCACTTATGCATGCGTAAGGGGAAAAGTGAGTTGGAGTGCTGCATAAAAACACAGACACGTACGCTCATCCTAAGACGTTGTCGTACCCTAAACTTTACCCTAAACATTCCCCATCCCATAACACTAACCCTAACCCTAACCCTTACCCGAAGACATTCCCTAACCCGTCCCCTAATCCTAACACGTACGCTAACAGTATCCCGTACCCTAACATGTACGCTCAAGCTAACACGTTGTCATACCCTAACCTGTACCCTAAACCTTCCCCATCCCCTAACCCTTACCCTAAACCTTACTCGAAGACTTTCCCTAACAGGTCCCCTAATCCTAAACCATCCGCTAACAGTAGCCCGTACCCTAATACGTACACTCACCCTACAATGTTGTCCAACCCTAACCTGAATCCTAAACTGACCCCGTCCTCTAAGCCTAACCCTAACCTTAACACTTACCCGAAGCCTTACGCTAACCCGTCCCCTAATCCTAACCCATACGCTAACACTAACACGTACCACAACACTTACGCTCACCCTAAACCGTTGTCGTAACATAACCTGTACCCTGAACCGTCCCCGTCCCCGTCCCCTAACCCTAACCCTAACCCTAAAACTAACCCTTACCCGAAGCCTTACCCTAACACGTCCCCTAATCCTAAACCGTACGCTAACACTAACCCGTACCCTAACACGTACACTCACCCTAAACCGTTGTCATACACTAACTGGTACCCTAAACCGTCCCCATCTCCGTCCCCTAACCCTAACCCTAACCCTCACCCTAAACCTTACCTGAAGCCTTACCCTAAACTGTCCCCTAATTCTAACCCATACACTAACACTAACCCGTATCCTAACACGTACGCTCACCCTAAACCGTGGTCGTACACTAACCTGTACCCTAAACCGTACCCTAACTCTAACCCTAACCATAACCCTAACCCAAACCCTAACCCTTACCCGAAGCCTTACCTTAAACCATACCCTAATCCGAACCCGTACGCTAACTCTAACACGTACCCTAACACGTACGCTCACCCTAAACCGTTGTCGTACACTAACCTGTACCCTAAACCGTCCCTGTTCCCAACCCCATCCCCGTCCCCTAAAACTAACCCTTACCCGTAGCCTTACCCTAACCCATCCCCTAATCCTAAACCGTAGGCTAACACTAACCCGTACCCTATCACGTACACTCACCCTCAACCGTTGTCATTCACTAACCTGTACCCTAAACCGACCCCATCCCCAAACGTAACCCTAACCCTATACCTAACCCTAACCCTTACCCGAAGCCTTACACTAACCCGTCCCCTAATCTAACCCGTACACTAACACTAACCTGTACCCTAACATGTATGCTCACCCTAAACCGCTGTCGTACACTAACCTGTACCCTAAACCAACCCCGTCCCCTAACCCTAACCCTAAACCTAACCCTAAACCCTACCCGAAGCCTTACCCTAACCCGTCCCCTAATCCTAACCCATACACTAACACTAACCTGTTCCCTAACATGTACGCTCACACTAAACCGTTGTCGTACACTAACCTGTACCCTAAACCATCCCCGTCCCCTAACCCTAACCCTAAACCTAACCCTAACACTTGCCTGAAGCCTTACGCTAACCCGTCGCATAATCCTAACCCATACGCTAACACTAACCCCTACCCTAACACGTACGTTCAACCTAAACCGTTGTCGTACCCTAACCTGTACCAAAAATCTTCCCCATCCCCTAACCCGAATCCTAACCCTAACCCTAATCCTAACGCTTAACCGAAGCCATAACCTAAACCGTCCCCTAATCCTAACCAGTACGCTAACAATAAACTGTACCCTCACACGTAGGCTCACCCTAAACCATTGTCGTACCCTAACCAGTACACTAAACCGTCCCTGTCCCCTAACCCTAACCCTCAACCTAAACCTAACCCTAACCCTAACCCTTACCCAAAGCCTTACCCTAACCCGAGCCCTAATCCTTACACGTACGCTAAAACTAACTCCTACCCTAATATGTACGCTCACCCTAAACTGTTGTCGCACCCTAACCTGTACCCTAAACCGTCCCCGTCCCCTAACCCTATCCCTAACCCTGACCCTTACCCGAAGCCGTACCCTAAACCGCCCCCTAATCCTAACCCTTCCGCTAACACTAACTCGTACCCTAACACGTACGCTCAACCCAAACCGCTGTCACACCCTAATTTATACCCTAAACCGTCCCCGTCACCTAACCCTAACCCTAACCATAACCCTTACCCGAAGCCTTACTCTAACCTGTCACCTAATCCTAACCCGTACGCTAACACTAACCCATACCCTAACAAGGACACTCACACTAAAACGTTGTCGTACACTAACCTGTACCCTAAACTGTCCCCATCCCCTAACCCTAACCGTAAACCTAACCCTAATCCTAAACCTTACCCGAAGCCTTACCCTAACCCGTCCAATAATCCTAACCCGTACGCTAACACTAACTCATACCCTAACACTTACGCTCGCCCTAAACCGTGGTCGTACCCTAACCTGTACCCTAAACCATCCCCGTCCCTTAACCCTAACCCTAACCCTTACCAGAAGGCTTACCCTAACCCGTCACCTAATCCTAACCTGTCCGCTAACAATAATCAGCACCCTAACACGGATAATCACCCTAAACCTTTGGCATACCCTAACCAGCACCCTAAAACGTCCACGTCCCCTAACCCTAACCCTAACCCTTACCCGAAGCCTTAACCTAACCCGTCCCCTAATCCTAACCCGTACGCTAACACTAACCCATACCCTAACACTTATGCTGAACCTAAACCGTTGTCGTACTCTAAACTGTACCCTTAACTATCCCCGTCCCCTAAACCTAACCCTAACCCTAACCCTTACCCGAAGCCTTACCCTAACGCATCCCCTAATCCTAACACGTATGCTTACAGTAACCCATACCCTAACACGTATGCTCACCCTAAACCGTTGTCATACCCTAACCTGTACCCTAAGCCATCCCCTTCCCCTAACCCTAAACCTATCCCTAACCCTTATGGGAAGACTTACCGTAACCCGTCCCCTAATCCTAACCCTTGCGCTAACACTAACATATACCCTAACTCGTACGCTCACACTAAACCGTTGTTGTATCCTAACCTGTACCCTAAACCATCCCCGTCCCCTAACCTTAACCCTAACCCTAACCCTAACCCTAACCCTAACCCTTACAAGAAGCCTTACCCTAACCCATCCCCTAATCCTAACCCGTACGCTCACACTAACCCGTACCCTAACATGTACGCTCACACTAAAACATTCTCGTACCCTAACCTCTACCCTAAACAGTCCCCGAACCCTAACACTAACCTTAACCTTAACCCTAACACTTCCCCGAAGGCTTACCCTAACCCGTTCCCTAATCCTAACCCGTTCGATAACACTAACCTGTATCCTAACATGTACGCTGACCCTAAACCGTTGTCGTACCCTAACCTGTACCCTAAACTGTTCCCGACCCCTAACCCTAACCCTACCCCTGACCCTAACCGTTACCCGAAGCCTTACCCTAATCCTTCCCCTAATCCTAACCCGTATGCTAACACTAACCAGTATCTAACACGTACGCTGACCCTAAAACGTTGTCATACCCTAAGCTGTACACTAACCCATCCTGTACCCTAACCCTAACCATAAACCTAACCCTGAACCGAAGCCGTACACTCACCCATCCCCTAATTCTAACCGGTACGCTAACCCTAACACGTAGCCTAATACGTACGCTCACCTTAAACAGTTGTCATACTCTAACCTCTACCCTAAAGCTTCCTCGTCCCCATCCCATAACCCAAACCCTAACCCTAACCCTAACCCTTACCCAAAGCCTTACCCTAACCCGTCCCCTAATCCTAACCCATACGCTAACAGTAACCTATACCCTAACACTTACGCTCATTCTAAACAGTTGTCGTACTCTAACCTGTACCTTAAACTGTCCCTGTCCCCTAACCCTAAACGTAACCCTAACCCTTACCCAAAGCTTTACCATAACCTGTCCCCTAATCCCAAACCGTACGCTAACACTAACCCATACCCTAATACGTACGCTCACCCTAAACTGTTGTCGTACCCTAACCTGTACCCTAAACCTTCCCCGCCCCCTAAACTTAACCCTAACCCTTACCCTAACCCTAACCCTTACAAGAAGCCTTACACTAACACGTCCGCTAATCCTAACCCGAACGCGAACACTAACACATACCCTAACACGTATGATCATTCTAAACCGTTGTCATACCCTAACCTTTACCCTGAAACGTACCCTAAACCTAACCCTAAACCTAACCCTAACCATAACCCTAACACTTAAACGAAGCCTTACCCTAACCCGTCCCCTAATGCTAACCAGTACGTTAACCCTAACACGTACCCTAACACGTACGCTCACCCTAAACTGTTGTCGTACTCTAACTTGTACCCTAAACCATCCCCATCCCCTCACCCTAATTCTAATCCTAACACTAATACTTATCCGAGGACTTACCATAACCCGTCCCCAATCCTAAACAGAACGCTAACACTAACCCGTACCCTAACATGTACGCTCACCCTAAACCGTTGTCGTAAGCTAACCTGTACCCTAAAGCGTCCCCATTCCATAACACTAACCCTAACCCTAACCCTTACCCGAAGCCTTACCCTAACCCGTCCCCTAACCCTACCCGTACGCTAACACTAACACATACTCTAACACGAACGCTCACCTTAAAATTTTGTTGCACCCTAACTTGTACCCTAAACTGTCCCTGTCCCCTAACCATAACCCTAAGCCTAACTCTTACCTGAAGCCTTACACTAACCGGTCACTTAATCCTAACCCGTACGCTAACACTAACCCATACACTAACACGTATGCTCACCCTAAAACGTTGTCATGCACTAACCTGTAACCTACACCATCCCCGTACCCGAACCCTAACCTTAACCCTAACCATAACCCTAACCATTACCCGAATCCTTACCCTAACCCGTCTCCTAATACTAACCCGTACGCTAACACTACGCCATACCCTAACTCGTACGCTCACCCTAAACCATTGTCATACCCTAACCTGTACCCTAAACCGTCCCCATCCCCTAACCCTAACCCTAACCCTAATACTTACACGAAGCCTTACACTAACTCGTCCCCTAATCCTAACCCGTACGCTAACGTTAACACATACCCTAACAGGTACGATCACCATAAACCATTGTCGTACCCTAACCTGTACCCTAAACCGCCCCTTCCCCTAACACTAACCATAACTCTAACCCTAACCCTAACCCTTACCCGAAGCCTTACCCTAACTCGTCCCCTTATCCTAAACCGTACGCTAACACTAACCCGTACCCTAACATGTACACTCACCCTAAACCGTTGTTGTACCCTAATCTGTACCGTAAACCATCCCCGTTCCCTAACCTTAAGCCTAACTCTAACCCTAACCCTAACCCTAACTCTAACCCTTACCCGAAGCCTTACCCTAATACGCCCCATAATCCTAACCCGTATGCTAACACTAACCCATATCCTAACATGTACACTCACCCTAAACCATTGTTGTACTCTAACCTGTACCCTAAACCGTCCCCGTCCCCTAACCCTAACCCTAAACCTAACCCTTACCCGAAGCCTTACCCTAACCCGTCCCCTAATCCTAACCCGTACGCTAACACTAACCCGTATCCTAACATGTACGCTCACACTAAAATGTTCTCATACCCTAAACTTTACCCTAAACAGTCCCCGTACCCTAACCCTAACCCTAACCCTTACCCGAAGCCTTACCCTAACCGGTCCCCTAATCCTAACCCATACGCTAACACTAACCCGTATCCTAACATGTACGCTCACACTAAAATGTTCTCATACCCTAAACTTTACCCTAAACAGTCCCCGTACCCTAACCCTAACCCTAACCCTTACCCGAAGCCTTACCCTAACCGGTCCCCTAATCCTAACCCATACGCTAACACTAACCGATACCCTAACATGTATACTCACCCTAAACCATTGTTGTAATCTAAACTGTACCCAAAACCGTCCCCATCCCCTAACCTTAACCCTAACACTAACCCTTTTGGAAGCCTTACACTAACCCGTGCCCTAATCCTAACCCGTACGCTAACACTAACCCATACCCTAACACGTACACTCACCTTAAACCGTTGTCGTACCCTAACCTGTACCCTAAACAATCCCCGTCCACTAACCCTAACCCTAACCTAACCATAACACTTACCCGAAGCCTTACCCTAACCCGTCCCCTAATCTTAACCCGTATGCTAACACTAACCCGTACCCTAACACGTACACTCACCCTAATCGTTGTCATACCCTAATATGTACTCTAAACCATTCCCGTCCCCAACCATAACCATAAACCTAACCCTTACCCGAAGCCTTACCCTAACCCGTACTCTAATCCTAACCCATACACTAACAGTAACCCATACCCTAACGCGTATGCTCACCCGAAACTGTTGTCGTACCCTAACCTGTACCCTAAACCGTCCCCGTCCCCGAACCCTAACCCTAACCTTAACCCTAACCCTAATCCTTACCCGAAGCCTTACCCTAACCCGTCTCCTAATACTAACCCGTACGCTAACACTACGCCATACCCTAAATCGTACGCTCACCCTAAACCATTGTCGTACCCTAACCTATACCCTAAACCTTCCCCATCCCCTAACCCTAACCCTAATACTTACACGAAGTCTTACACTAACCCGTCCCCTAATCCTAACCCATATGCTAACACTAACACATACCCTAACAGGTACGCTCACCATAAACCGTTGTCGTCCCCTAACCTGTACCCTAAACCGCCCCTTCCCCTAACACTAACCATAACTCTAACCCTAACCCTACCCTTACCCTAAGCCTTACCCTAACCCGTCCAGTTATCCTAACCCGTATGTTAACACTAACCCGTATCCTAACACGTACGCTCACCCTAAACCATTGTTGTACCCTAATCTGTACCCTAAACCATCCCCGTTCCCTAACCTTAAGCCTAACGCTAACCCTAACCCTAACCCTAACTCTAACCCTTACCCGAACCCTTACCCTAATACGCCCCTTAATCCTACCCCGTACGATAACACTAACCCATATCCTAACATGTACGCTCACCCTAAACCGTTGTTGCACTCTAACCTGTACCCTAAACCATCCGTGTCCCCTAACCCTAACCCTAACCCTAACCCTAACCCTTACTCAAAGACTTACCCTAACCCATCCTCTAATCCTAACCCGTACGCTAAAACTAACCCGTACCCTAACACGTACGCTCACCCTAAACCATTGTCATACCCTAACCTGTCCCCAAACCATCCCCGTCCCCTAACCCTAACCCTGACCCTAACACTTACCCGAAGCCTTACCCTAACCGGTCCCCTAATCCTAACCCGTACGCTAACACTAACTGATACCCTAACACGTACGCTCACCCTAAACCATTGTCGTAATCTAAACTGTACCCTAAACCGTCCCCATCCCCTAACCTTAACCCTAACCCTAACCCTCACTGGAAGCCTTACACTAACCCGTGCCCTAATCCTAACCCGTACGCTAACACTAACCCGTACCCTAACACGTACACTCACCTTAAACCGTTGTCGTACCCTAACCTGTACCCTAAACCATCCCCGTCCCCTAAACCTAACCCTAACCCTAAACCTAACCATAACACTTACCCGAAGCCTTACCCTAACACGTCCCCTAATCCTAACCCGTACGCTAACACTAAACCGTACCCTAACATGTACGCTCACCCTGAACCGTTGTCGTATTCTAACCTGTACCCTAAACCATCCCCGTCCCCTAACCCTGACCCTAACCCTAACCCTAACCCTAAACCTTACCCATAGCCTTACCCTAACCTGTACACTAATGCTACCCCGTACGCTAACACTAACCCATACCCTAACACGTACACTCACCATAAATCATTGTTGTACCCTAACCTGTACCCTAAACCATCCCCGTCCCCTAACCCTAGCCCTAACCCTATGCCTTACCCGAAGCATTACCCTAACCCGTCCTCTTATCCTAACCTGTAGACTAACAATAACCCGTACCCTAACACATATGCTCACCCTAAACTGTTTTCGTAACCTAAACTGTACCTTAACCTGCCCCATCCCCTAACCCTTACCCTAAACCTATCCCTAACCCTAACCCTTACCCGAAGCCTTACCCTATCCCGTCCCTAATCCTGACCCGTACGCTAACACTAACCCGTACCCTAACACGTACACTCACCCTAAACTGTTGTCGTACTCTAACCTGTACCCTAAACATTCCCCATCCCCTAACACTAACCCTAACCCTAACCCTATCTCTTACGCTAAGCCGTACCCTAACCCCTCCCCTAATTCTAACCGGTACGCTAACAGTAACCTGTACCCTAACACGTACGCTCACCCTAAACCATTGTCGTACCCTAACGTGTACACTAAACCATCCCCGTCCCCTAACCCTAACACTAACTCTAAACCTAACAGCTACCTGAAGCTTTACACTAACCCGTACCCTATTCCTATCCCGTACGCTAACAATAAACCGTACCCTAACACGTACACTCACCCGAAACCATTGTCGAACCATAACCTGTACCTTAAAGCGTCCCCGTGCCCTAACCCTAACCCTAACCCTTACCTGAAGCCTTAACCTAAGCCGTCCCCTAATCCTAACTCCTACGCTAACAATAACCCATGCCATAACACGTACGATCACCCTAAACTGTTGTCATACCCTAACCTGTACCCTAAACCATCCCCTAACACTAACCCTAACCCTAACACTAACCCTTACCCGAAGCCTTACACTAACCCGTACCCTCATCCTATCCTGTACGCTAACACTAAACCATACCCTAACACATACGCTTACCCTAAAACATTGTCGTACCCTAACCCGTAACCTAAACCATCCCCGTCCCCTAACCCTAACCCAAACCATAACCATAACCCTAACCCTTACCCGAAACCTTACCCTAACCCGTCCCCAATCCTAACCCGTATGCTAACACTAACCCGTATCCTAACACATACGCTCACCCTAAACCGTTGTCGTACTCTAACCTGTAACCTTAACCATCCCCGTCCCCATCCCCTAACCCTAACCCTAACCCTTACCTGAAGCCTTACCCTAATCTGTCCCCTAATTGTAACCCGTATGCTAACACTAACCCGTACCCTCACACGTACGCTCACCCTAAACTGTTGTCGTACCCTAACCTGTACTCTAAACCATCCCCGTCCCCTAACCCTAACCCTAGCCCTAACCCTAACACTAACCCTAGCCCTTACAAGAAGTCTTACACTAACCCATCCCGTAATCCTAACCCAAACGCTAACACTAACACATACCCTAACATGTACATTCACCCTAAACTGTTGTCATACCCTAACCTGTACAATAAACCTAACCCTTACCCAAAGCCTTACACTAACCCGTCCCATAATCATAACCCGTATGCTAACACTAACCCATACCGTAACACGTACGCTCACCCTAAACCATTGTCGTACTCTAACCTGTACCCTAAACCGTCCCCGTCCCCTAACCCTAACCCTAAATCTAACCCTAACACTTACCCGAAGCCTTACACTTACCCGTCCCCTAATCCTAACACGTACGCTAACAGTAACCCGTACCCTAACACGAACGCTCGTCCTAAACTGTTGTCGTTCCCTAACCTGTACCCTAAACTGTCCCCTAACACTATCTCTAACCCTAACACTAACCCTTACCCGAAGCCTTACACTAACCCGTACCCTAATCCTATCCTGCACGCTAACACTAAACCGTACCCTATCACATACGCTTACCCTAAAACGTTGTCGTACCCTAACCCGTACCCTAAACCGTCCCCGTCCCCTAACCCTAACCCTAACCCTAACTATAACCCTAACCCTTACCTGAAGCCTTACCCTAACACGTCCTCTAATCCTAACCCGTACGCTAACACTAACCCGTATCCTAACATGTACGTTCACCCTAAACTGTTGTCCTACTCTAACCTGTACTCTTAACCATCCCCGTCCCCATCCCCTAACCCTAACACTAACCCTTACCTGAAGCCTTACCCTAACCCGTCCCCTAATTCTAACCCGTACGCTAACACTAACCCGTACCCTAATACGTACGCTCACCCTAAACCGTTGTCGTACCCTAACCTGTACCCTAAACCATCCCCGTCCCCTAACCTTAACCCTAACCCTAACCATAACACTAACCCTAACCCTTACAATAACCCTTACACTAACCAATCCCGTAATCCTAACCCGAACGCTAACACTAACACATACCCTAACATGTACGCTCTCCCTGAACTGTTGTCGTACCGTAACATGTACCCTAAACCGTCCCCATCCCCTAATGCTAACCATAACCCTAAACCTTACCCGAAGCCTTACTCTAACCCTAACCCTAACACTAACCTGTACCCTAAAACGTACGCTGAACCCAAACCGTTGTCGTACCCTAACCTGTACCCTAAACCGTCCCCGTCCCCTAAACCTAACCCTAACTCTAACCCTAAACCTTACCCGAATCCTCACCCTAACCCGTCCTCTAAACATAATCCATACGCTAACAATAACCCATACACTAACACGTACGCTCACCCTAAACCGTTGTCGTACCCTAACCTGTACCCTAAAAAATGCCCGTCCCTATCCCCTAACCCTAACCCTAACCTTAACACTACCCCTAACCCTACCCCTTACCAGAAGCCTTACCCTAACCCGTCCCCTAATCTTAACCCGTACAATAACACTAACCCGGACCCTAACACGTACACTCACCCTAAACCGTTGTCGTACCCTAACCTCTACTCTAAACCTTCCCTGTCCCCTAACCGTAACCCTAACCCTTACCTGAAGCCTTACCCTAACCCGTCCCCTAATCGTAACCCGTACGCTAGCACTAACCCTTACCCTAACACGTACGCTCACCCTAAAAGGTTGTCGTACCCTAGCCTGTACCATAAACCGTCCCCGTCCCCTAACCCTAACCCTTACCCGAAGCCCTACCGTAACCCGTCCACTAATCCTAACCCATATGCTAACACTAACCCATACCCTAACACGTACGCTAACCTTAAAACTTTGTCGCACCCTAACTTGTACCCTAAACTGTCCCCGTCCCCTAACCCTAACCCTAACCATAACACTAAGCCTAACACTACCCGAAGCCTTACCCTAAGTGGTCTCCTAATCCTAACCCGTACGCTAACACTAACCCGTACCCTAACACGTACACTCACCCTAAACCGTTTTCGCACCCTAACCTGTACCCTAAACCCTCCCTGTCCCTGTCCCCTAACCCTAACCCTAACCCTTACCCTTACCTGAAGCCTTACCCTAACCCGTCCCCTAATCCTAACCCGTACGCTAACACTAACCACTACCCTAACACATATGCTCACCCTAAACAGTTGTCGCACCCTAACTTGTACCCTAAACCGTCCCCTAACCCTAACCCTAACCCTAACCCTTACCCGAAGCCTTACCCTAACCCTTCCCCTAATCCTAACCCATACGCTAACACTAACCCGTACACTAACACGTATGCTCAACCTAAACCATTCTCGTACCCTAACTTGAAACCTAAACAGTCCTGGTCCCCTAACCCTAACCCTAACCCTAACCCTAACCCTAACCCTTACCCGAAGCCTTACCCTAAGCCGTCATCTAATCCTAACTCGTACGCTAACTCTAACCCGTACTCTAACACGTATGCTAATTCTAAACCGTTGTCGCACCCTAACTTGTACCCTAAACCGTCCCCGTCCCCAATTGTAACCCTAACCTTAACCCTAAACCCTACCTGAAGCCTTACCCTAACCCATCCCCTAATCCTAACCCATACGCTAACACTAACCCGTACCCTAACACGTACGCTCACCCTAAACCGTTGTCGTACCCTAACCTGTAATGAAACCATCCCCAATCCTTACTCCTAACCCTAACCCTAAACCAAACCTTTACCCAAAGCCTTACCTAACCCGTCCCCTAATCCTAACCCATACTCTAACACTAACCAGTACAGTAACATATCCACTAACACTAAACCGATTTCATACCCTATGCTGTACCCTAAATGGTTCCCTTTCCCTAACCCTAACCAAAACCCTAACCCTAAAACTTACCCGAAGCCTTACCCTAACCGGTCCCCTAATCCTAACCCGTACACTAACACTAAACCATACCCTAACACTTATACTAACCCTAAACCGTTGTCGTACCATAACCTGTACCCTAAACTGTCCCCATTCCCTAACCGTATCCCTAACCCTAACACTAACACTAACCCTTACCCGAAGCCTTACCCTAACACTTCCCCTAATCCTAACCCATACACTAACACTAACCCATACCCTAACACGTATGCTAAACCTACTCCATTGTTGTACCATTACCTGTACCCTAAACCATCCCTGTTCCCTATTCCTAACCCTAAACCTAACCCTTACCCGAAGCCTTACCCTAACCCGTCCCCTAATCCTAACCCTTACGCTAAAACTAACCCATACCCTAACACGTACGCTAAACCTACTCCATTGTCGTACCATTACCTGTACCCTAAACTGTCCCCATTCCCTATTCCTAACCCTAACACTAACCCTTACCCGTACCCTTATCCTAACCCGTCCCCTAATCCTAACCAGTACACTAACACTAAACTGAACCCTAACACGTATGCTAACCCTCATCCGTTGTCGTACCCTAACCCGTACCTAAACCGTCCCCATTCCCTAACCGTAACCTTAACCCTAACCCTAAAGCTAACACTTACCTGAAGCCTTACCCTAACCCGTCCCCTAATCCTAATCCGTACACTAACACTAATCCATACCCTAACACGTCTGCTAACACTAAACCGTTGTCGTACCATTACCTGTACCCTAAACCATCCCTGTTCCCTATGCCTAACCCTAACCCTAACCCTTACCTGAAGCCTTACCCTAACGCGTCACCTAATCCTAAACCGTACACTAACACTAACCCATACCCTAACATGTATGCTAAACCTAAACCGTAGTCATAATCAAAAGTGTATCCTAAACCGTCGCTGTTCCCTAAACCTAACCCTTACCCAAAGTCTTACCCTAACCATTCCCCAAATCCTAAACCATACACTAACACTAACCCATAACCTAAAACCTACGCTAACCCTAAACCATTGTCATACCATAACCTGTACTCTAAACCATCCCTGTTACCTAATCCTAACCCTTGCCCGAACCCTTACCCTAACCCGTCCCCTAATCCTAACCAGTACACTAACACTAAAATGAACCCTAACACGTATGGTAACCCTAATCCGTTGTCGTACCGTAACCTATACCTAAACCGTCCCCATTCCCTAACCGTAACCTTAACCCTAACCCTAAAGCTAACACTTACCTGAAGCCTTACCCTAACCCGTCCCCTAATCCTAACCCGTACGCTAACACTAACCCGTACCCTAACACGTACGCTAACCCTAAACCATGTCGTACCCTAACCTGTACCCTAAACTGTCCCTGTTCCCTAACCCTAACCCTAAACCTTACCCGAAGCCTTACGCTAACCCGTCCCCTAATCCTAACCTGTACACTAACACTAACTCGTACCCTAAGACGTACGCTAACCCTAAACTGTTGTTGTACCCTAATGTGTTCCCTAAACCGTCCCTGTGCCCTAACCCTAACCCTATCCCTAAACCTAACCCTTACCCAATGCCTTACACTAACCCGTCCCTTAATCCTATCTCGTACACTAACACTAACCCGTACCCTAACCCATACGCTAAACCTAAAACTTTGTCGTACCCTAATCTTTACCCTAAACCGTCCCAGTTTCCTAACCCTTACCCTAACCCTAACCATTATCCTAAAACTTACCCGAAGCCTTACCCTAACCCGTCCCCTAATCCTAACCCATACACTAACACTAACCCCTACCCTAACACATAGGCTAACCCTAATCCATTGTCATACCATAACCTGTACCCTAAGCCATCCCCATTCCCTAACCCTAACCATAACCCTAACCCTAACCCTTACCCAAATCCTTACCCTAACCCGTCCCCTAAACCTAACCTGTACACTAACACTAACCCGTACCGTAACACGTATCCTAATGCTAAACCGTTGTATTACCCTAACCTGTATCCTAAACCATCCCCATTCCTTAACCCTAACCCTTTTCCAAAGCCTTATCCTAACCCGTCCCCTAATCCTAACCCGTACACTAACACTAACCGTTACCCTAACACGTACGCTATCCCTAAACCATTGTCGTACCCTAACCTGTAACCTAAACCGTCCCTGTTCACTACCCCAACCCTAATCCTAACCCGTTCACTAACACTATCCCGTACCCTAACACGTACGCTAACCATAAACCATTGTCATTCTCTAATGTGTTCCCTAAACCTTCCCTGTTCCCTAACCCTAACCCTGTCCCTAACCATAATCCTAACCCTTACCCGAAGCCTTACCCTAAGCCATCCCCTAATCCTAACCCGTACACTAACATTAACCAGTCCCCTAACACCTACCCTAATTCTAAACTCTTTTTATATTCTAACCTTTACCCTAAACTGAACCTGTTCCCTAACCCTATCCCTAACCCTAACCTTAACCCTTACCCTAACCCATAAGCTAAACCTAACCCATACACTAACACTAAACCGTACCCTAACCCGTACCCTAATACTACCACATATAGTAATACTAACTGGTACCCTAACACATACCTTAACACTAACCAATAGCTTATCCTAAACAGTACCTTAAACCTTAACCGTACTCTAACACGAACACGTACCCTAACCCCAAACCATACCCTTACCCTATCCCATACACTAACTGTAACCAGTACCCTAACCGTAAACCGTACCCTAACCCTAACCCATACCCTAAACCCAACCCATTGCCATACCCTAACCAGTACCCTAAACCGTGTTCTAACCCTAAACCTAACCCTAAACTGTACTCTAACCCGTACCCTAATACTAACCCATACCCTAACACTAACCTGTACCTTAACCCATACCATACCACTGACTCGTAGTCATACCCTAAAAGGTACCCTAACACTTACCCATACCCTAACACTTACCCGTACCATAACTCTAACCCATACACTAACCCTAACCCATACCCTAACCCGTATTCTCAGTCGTATCCTAACCCGTACACTAACCCATACCCATAGCCATATCCTAAACTGTACCCTTACCCTAACACGTACCCTAACCCTGAGCCTAACACTAACCCTAAACCGAACCGAAACCCGTACGCTAATCCTAACCCATACTCTAACAATAACACATACCCTAACCCATAACCTAACCATAAACCATAGCTATACCCTAAACTGTACCCTAAATTTAACACGTACCCTAACCCTACACTATACCTTAACACATACTCTAACCGTAACCCGTAGCCGTATCCTAACCTGTACCCTAACCCTAACCGTCACCTGTACCCTAAACCTAACCAATACCCTAACACCTACCCTAATCCTTACCCATTGTCATACCCTAACCTTTACCCTTAACCTTACCTCTTCCCTAATCCTAACCCTAAACTTAACCCTAAACGTTACCCTAACCTGTACCCTAATCCTGACCCATACGCTAACACTAACACATACCTTAACACGTACCCTAACCCATTGTCATACCCTACCCTGTGCCCTAACCTGTACCCATTTCCTAACCCTAACCCTTACCCTAAACCGTACCCTAATCCTAACCCATACACTCACACTAACCAGTACTGTAACACGTACCCTAATCCTAACGTGTTTTGTACCCTATGCTTTACCCTAAACTGTACCTGTTCGCTAACCCTAACCCTAAACCTTACCCTAAACCGTACCCTAATACTAACCCGTATACTAACACTAACCCATACCCTAACACGTACCCTAACCCTAACCTGTTTTCGTACCCTAGCCTGTAACCTAAACCGTACCCATTCTCCAACCCTAACCCTAACCCTAACCCTTACCCTAACCCATACTCTAAACCTAACACATACACTAACACTGATCTGTACCCTAACATGTACCCTAACCCTAACCCATTGTCGTACCCTAACCTGTACTCTAAACTGTACCCGTTCCCTAACCATAACCCTAACCCTTACTCTAAGCCTTACTCTAACCTGTACCCTAATCGTAATCTGTACACTAACACTAATGCATACCCTAACCCATACCCTAACCCGTAACCTAACCCATATCCTAAACCCTAATCCTTACCCCTAACTTAATTTTCTTTTTTTTTTGTATTTTAAAAAATATTTTTATGTGGTTAAAAAAAATTAGCAGAACAACAGAATAAAACAGAAAATATCCTTAGTGTCAGTCAAAACGCTAAGTCTGAAATACTTGCTACTTCTCTTCTATGGACTGTTATGAAGCCTATAAAAAGTTTGAGAGTTAAATCTGTTTTTCTACAGTGAGAAGCATGATGTTCCAGATGTATAGAACACCTGGATAAAAATCTACACATTATGCTTGTCATCTCAGTTAATGGGAAAGGATGGCAAGTGGTAAAATATTATCTTTCCTTTAATCTTTTAAAATTGCACTTGTTAGTAAGAACTTGAATTATAATTGTACTTTAAAAAAGTAACAATGGAAATTTAAAAGAAAAAATATATTGTGTGTGTTCAATTACATTTCATAGAATTATGAAATGCTGCCGCGCTCTGGCCGTTACCTGAAAAAGTAGCTTTAAAACCTATGCTAATGGTCACTTCATATGAACAAGTACTGCAGGTCTGTAAATGAAACCTGCCCTCATCATGTCTTGAGGGAGGTAAAGGCCAAAATACTTCAAAATATGGCACATATTTCAAGAAAACCATTTGAAGAAGTAAGCTGTAATAACAGTTTGAAAAATAAAAGGACATGCCTGAAAGCTCAATTTCAAGGGATTATGAGACACATGCAAATCCAACCACACAGAGGTATCAGCTCACACCATTCAGAATAACCATCAGGAAAGAAATTACAAACAATCAATGCTGAAGAGATTGTGGAGAAATGCATACCCTTAATTTTAAGTGGGACGTAACCTGGTAAGAGCCACTAATGGGAACAGAATGGAGGTGCCTTTAAAAGGTAAACATTGATCTACTATATGATCCAGTATGCCCACTTCTGGGCCTATAACCTAAGAAGACAGAATTGGAAAGACACAGGCAGGCAAATCTGTACTGCAGCAGTATTACAATAGCCAAGACATGGAAGCAACCAAAACGTCCATCAACAGATGGGTGGATAAAGAAGAACTGCTACATGTAGAGATGGAATATTAGCTCGGGGAAAAATGAAACAATGCCACTTGCAGCACCATATATGAGTCTAGAGGTAATCATGCAACTTGTAGTAAGTGAGAAAGCGAAAAACACCTAACGTATGATATCACTTATAGGTGTTACCTAAAAATTGATAACAATGAAGATATTTCCACAGAGAAAGGTAATCACAGATTCATTAAACAAACTTATGGCTCCCCAAATGGAAAGCTGTGAGGATTGGATACATTACGATATTGGGGTTAACAGAGATACACAAACACATGTGAAATATATAATCACCAAAGACCTATGGAATATGAAGAGAAGACTACTCAACATTGTGTCATAACCTACATGGGAAAAGGATCCAAAGAAGAATAGATATATGTATATGTGTGAAAGAACCACATCTTGCACACCTAGAACAAACAAAACATGGTAATCAAATTTGCTGTGATAAAGAATAAAAATTAAATTAAAAAAACGAAAAAGAAGTAGTGAGACATAAACTTAAGGGGCTTTTTCCTGGCACATTCCATTCTAATTTTCAACCTAGATCAGGACTTCCATTAAGGCTTTGTTGTCCTGGTAACCAGATTTGGTAAAGGAGAAATGCTGCCGCCTTGTGGCTGTTTCACACAACAGCAGCTTTAAACCAAGCGCTAATGATCACTTAATACTCAAATTATGAGCAAGACTGTAAAGGACACCGGGCCTCAAAAAATTCCTGGGGTCCTAAATCAAACAGAAAATTCAAAAGACGTCAACATTTCAAAACGACAATGTCAAGAGGCATATTTTGCACACATTCTGGCTTTTCTTTCTTTTTCTTTTTGTTTAAAATAATGCATGGAATAATGCTCAATATCAGGAACTAATAAAGCCATGCAAATCCAATCTACAAAAACGTTCACCTTGCCACCGTCAGAATGATCATCAGCAAAACAGTCTGCAAAACATGAATGCTGAAAGGGTTTTAGAGAACTGTGTATCCTCAAGCGGCTGCTGGGACGTAAAGTGGTAACAACCAGTAGTGAGATGAGAATGACGGTGCGTTTAAAGTTAAAAATTGAGCTCATCACTCCGTAATAACCTACGAGCGAAAGGAACCAAAGATGAATAGATAGATGCATAGATATAATGAACCAGATTCTGTACACCTAGAACAAACACAACATTTTTATCAAATTTGCTCAGATAATAAATAAAAATTAAATTTAAAAAACAAACAAGAGGTAAGGAGATATAAGCTTTTGGGGGTGTGCCCTGGCACATTCCACTCTAATTTGCAGCCTACTAACACGATTTCCAGGAAGGCTCTGTTGCCCAAAAACCCAGAGTTGGAAATGTAGAAATGCTGCCGCCTTGTGGCGGTTTCCCACAAGAGCGGCTTTAAACCAACAACTAATGGTCACTTAACATTCACAAGAACTCAGGGCTGGTGTAAAGGTGTAAAGGACACCTGCCCTCAAAAAATGTCCTGAGGTGAAGAATGGCCAAAAAAAAAAAAAAATCAAAAAAGGCAAAATTTTCAAGAAGGTAGTATGAAGCGGTAAGTTTGACTTACTCTCTTGTTAAAAAAAGGAAAATGGATAGAAGCTCAACCTCAGGAATTATTAGACTCATGCAAATCTAATCTACAAAAAGGTTTCAACTCACACAAGTCAACTACCATCAGCAAAAAGTCTACAAAGAATAAGTGCTGAAGTGGTTTGAGAGAACTGTGTACCCTCTAGCTGCTGGGGGGATGTACACTGGTAACAATTATCAAGAGGTATATTGTCAGTAGTGAGAACATAATGGAGGTGCGTTTAACGGTAAAAACTGAGCTACCATGTGATCTGGTAGACCCTTTGAAGCGGCTATCACCTGAGCAGACCAGAATGAAAAAGACACAGGCTGGCAATCCTGCACTGCAGGAACATTTAACATAGCCAAGACTTGGAAGAAACCGAAATGTCCATGAACAGAAAAATGCACAAGGAAGAAGTGGTCCATGTACACAATGGAATATTAGCCACGGAAAACAATGAAACACTGCCGTTTGCACCACCATATAAAGACCTAGAGATAATCACCCAACTTGAAGTAAGAAAGAAATTGAAAGACAGATATCCTATGACATCACTTCTAGGTGTTACCTAGAAATTGATACCCATGAAATTATTTCCAAGAGAAGGAAAAGCATGGACTAAGAAAATAAAATTATGTTTAACTAAATGGAAAGGTGTAAGGAATAAATGAATTACGATATGGGGGTTAACAGACATGTACTAAGACATACGAAATATATAATCACAAAATACATATGGAATACCAAGAGATGTCTACTCAACCCTCTGTAATAACCTACATGGGAAAGGATCCAAAGAGGAATAGAAAGATACATTGATATGTTGAACCAGATTCTGTACACCTAGGAGAAACACCTAGGCTGCGAAAGCAGCCTTAAACCCACAGCTAATGGTCACTTAACATTTACAAGGACTCAGGTCTGTAAAGGAAACCTGCCCTAAAAAGTTGTGCTGAGGTAGGGAATGGCCAACAAAATTCAAAACAGGCACATTTTTCAAGAAGATAGTATGAAGACATAAGTTTTACTCACTGTCTTTTAAAAAAAGGGAAAATGGATAAAAGCTCAAACTCAGGAATTATTACACTCATGCAAATCTAATCTACAAAAAGGTTTCAACTCACACAGCTCGACTGACCATCAACAAAAAGTCTACAAATAATAAATGTTGAAGTGGTTTTTGAGAACTGTGTACCCTCTAGCTGCTGATGAGCTGTAAAGTGGTAACAGCCAATAATGAGAACAGAAAGGAGCTGCATTTAAAAGCAAAAATTGAGCTACCATTCGATGCAGCAGGCAGACAGCTGAGCCTCTCACCTGAGAAGACCAGCATCCAGAAAACAGAGGCTGCAAAAGCTGCACTGCAGCCTTATTCACAATAGTCAAGACATGGAGGCAACCTAAATGTCCATCAACAGATGAATGGATAAAGAAGAAGTGGTCCATGTACAAAATGGAATATTAGCCATGGAAAACAATGAAACACTGCTCTTTGAGGTACCATAGATGAGCCTAGAAATAAACACAGAACAGGAGGTAAGTTGGAAAGCAAAAGATATATATCCTATGATATCTCTTATAGGTGTTACCTAACAACTGACAAATATGGACACATTTCCACAGAGAAAGACACACACAGACTTAAAAAACAAACTATGCATATCTAAAAGGAAAGGTGGTGGCAATGGATAAATTAAGATTAGGTTTACCATACCTATACAAATACTGATTAAGTACGTATATCAAAAAGCCCGACCACATAGCAAGGGAGGTCTACAGAACAGTCTGTAATCCTTTACATGGGAAAAGGATCTGTACATGAATAGACATATATGATGTACGAATGAACCAGATTGTGTACACCTAGGACAAACTGTATTCTAATCATTACCCCGATTAAAACAATTAAAACAACGAACAAGAAGTAATGAGACATAAACTTCAGGGACTTTTTCCTGACACATTCCATTCTAATTTACAACCTACACCACAACTTCAATTATGGCTCTGTTGCCCTATTAAGCAGATTTGGTAAGGAGAAGTGCTTCCGCCTTCTGGTCATTTCACACAAAAGCACTAATGGTCACTTAATATTCAAAATAATTGCAGGCCTGTAAATGACACCTGCCATCAAAAAAAATCCTGGGGTCGTAAATCGACCAGAAAATTCAAAAGACGCCAACATTTCAAGAAGACAATTTCAAGAGGCATATTTTACGCACATTTTGTCTTTTCTTTTTTTTTCTTTAAAATAAAAGGGAATTGAAAAATGCACAACATCAGCAATTAATAAAGCCATGCAAATCCAATTACAGAAATGTTCACCTCACAGCCGTCAGAATGTTCTTCAGAAAAAAGTCTACAAAGAATAAATGCTAAATGGGGTTTCAGAGAACTGTGTACCCTCTAGCTGCTGAGAGGATGTAAACTGGTAACAGAAAGTAGTGAGAACATAATGGAGGTGCGATTACGGGTAAAAATTGAGCTACCATGTGATCTGGTAGGTCCTTTAATGCGCCTATCACCTGAGCAGAGCAGAATGGAAAAGACACAGGCTGGCAGTCCTGCACTGCAGGAACACTTAACATAGCCAAGACTTGGAAGAAACCAAAATGTCCACGAACAGAAAAATGCACAAAGAGGAAGTGGTCCATGTAAACAATGGAATATTAGCTATGGAAAACAATGAAACAGTGCCGTTTGCACCACCATATAAGGACCTAGAGATAAACACCCAACTTGAAGTAAGAAAGAAAGTGAAAGACAGATATCCTATGACATCACTTCTAGGTGTTACCTAAAAATTGATACTCATGAACGTACTTCCAAGAGAAGGAAAAGCATGGATGAAGAAAAAAAAATTATGTTTAACCAAATGGAAAGGTGTAAGGAATGTATGAATTAGGATATGGGGGTTAACAGATATGTACCAATACATATGAAATATATAATCACAAAATACCTATGGAATACCAAGAGAGGTCTACTCAACACTCTATAATAACATACACGGGAAAGGATCCAAAGAGGAATAGATAGATATATTGATATGATGAACCAGATTCTGTACACCTAGGAGAATCTATATTTTTATCAAATTTGCTCTGATAATTAATGAAAATGAAATTTAAAAAACAAACAAGAAGTAATGAGATATAATCTCTTGGGGATGTGCCCTGGCACATTCCACTCTGATTTGAAGCCTACTAACACGATTTCCAGGAAGGCTCTGCTGCCCAAAAACTCAGTTAGAAATGTAGAAATTCTGCCACCTTGTGACCATTTCCCGCAAGAGCGGCTTTAAACCCACAGCTAATGGTCTCTTAACATTCACAAGGACTCAGGGCTGTAAAGGACACCTGCCCTAAACAATTGTGCAGAGGTAGGGAATGGACAATAAAATTCAAAACTGGCAAATTTTTCAAGAAGATAGTATGACGAGGTAAGTTTGACTCACTCTTTTTAAAAAAAAAAAGGAAAATGGGTAAAAGCTCAACCTCAGGAATTAGACTCATGCAAATCTAATCTACAAAAAGGTTTCAACTCACACCAATCGACTGACCATCAGCAAAAAGTCTACAAACAATAAATTCTGAAGGGGTTTTAGAGAACTGTGTACCCTCTAGCTGCTGGTGAGATGTAAAGTGGTAACAGCCAATAATGAGAACAGAAAGGAGCTGCGATTAAAAGTAAAAACCGAGGTACCATTCAATCCAGCAGTCACACCACTGGGCCTCTCACCTGAGAAGACCAGAATCGAGAAGACCAGGACTGTAAGATCTGCACTGCAGCCTTATTCACAATAGCCAAGACAGTGAAGCAACCAAAATGTCCATCAACAGATGAATGGATAAAGAAGTGGTCCATGTACACAATAGAATATTAGTCATGGAAAACAATGAAACACTGCTATTTGAGGCACCATAGATGAGCTTGGAGATAATCACAGAACATGAGGTAAGTCAGAAAGCAAAAGATCTGTATCCTATGATATCACTTATAGGCGTTATCTAATAACTAACACAAATGAACATATTTCCACAGAGAAAGACACTCACAGACTTAGAAATTAAGCATGCTTGTCTAAAAGGAAAGGTGGGAGGAATGGATAAATTAAGATTTGCGTTACCATACGTATACAAATACATATTATAAACATATAACAAAAAGACCGACCATATAGCAAGGGAGGTCTACAGAACACTCTGTAATATTTTACATGGGAAGAGGATCTGAACATGAATAGACATATATATTGTACAAATGAACCAGATTGTGTACACCTTGACAAACAATATCTAATCATTACCCCGATTAAATAAATTTTAAAAAAAGTAATGAGACATAAACTTATGGGCGTTTCTCCTGGCACATTCCATTCTAACTTAAAACCTAGGAACATGACTTCCAGAAAGGCTCTGCTGCCCTAGTACCCAGATTTGGGAAATGCTGCCTCCTTGTGGCCATTTCCACAACAGCAGCTTTAAACCCTGTGCTAATGGTCACAAAATATTCACCAAACTTGCAGTTCTGTAATGACACCTGCCCTCCAAAAAAATCCTGGGGTCGAATATCGACCAAAAATTCAAAAGAGGGCAACCTTCAAAGAAGAAAATTTCAAGAGATATATTATACTCACACTTTTTTTTAACAGAAAAAAAAAGGCATGGAAAAATCATGAATTTTAGAAATTTTTAAAGACATGCAAACCCAAATTACAAAAACCTGTCAGGTCACAGCAGTCAGAATGGGCATTAGTAAAAATGCTGCAAACAATAAATGCTGAAGGGACTGTGGAAAAATTCGTACCTTTGGTTCTAAGGGGGACGTGGTAAGAGCCATTAATGAAAACACAATGGAGGTGCTTTGAAAATGTAAACATTGAGATACTAGTCAATCAGTCACACCCACTGCTGGGCCTGTCACATGAGAAAATGAGAATCAAAAAGTCACAGGCTGGCAATCTTGCGCTCCAGCAATATTTAATATAGCCAACACTTGGAAGCAACAAAAATATCCATCAACAGAGGAATGCATCAAAAAGTGGTCCATATACAAAATGGAATATTACTCCAATAAAGATATAAATTAAATTTTAAAAACAAGCAAAATTAAGGAGACATCAGCTTTTTGGGGTTTATCCAGGCACATTCCACTCTAATTTATAACCGAGGAAGACCACTGGCCGGAAGCTCTGTTTCCCTAGTACGAGCATGGGGAATGAAGAAAGGCTGCCGTACTCTGGCTGTTACCTGCAAAAGAAGCTTTAAACCCTGTGCTAATGGTCACTTCATGTGAACAAGTACTGCAGGACTGTAAGTGAAACCTTCCCTCAAAATGTCTTGAGGGATGTAATGGCCAATAAATTTCAAAATGTGACACATACTTTAAGAAAACACTTTGAAGAACTAAGCTGTAATCACAGTTTGAAAAATAAAAAGGACATGCCTTAAAGCTCAATTTCAATGGATTATGAGTCACGTGCAAATTCAACCACAAAGAGGTATCAGCTCACACCAGTCAGAGTATCCATCAGCAAGGAAACTACAAACAATAAATGCTGAAGGTGTTGTGGAGAAATGCATACCCTCAACTTTAAGTGGGATGTAACCTGGAAAGAGCCACTAATGAGAACAGAATCGTGGTGCATTTAAACGGCAAACCCTGAGATACCATATGATACAGGAGGCCCACTCCTGGGCCTATAACATAAGAAGACAGAATTGGAAAGACACAGGCAGGCAAATGTGCATTGCAGCAGTATTAAAATAGCCAAGACATGGAGGCAACCAAAAAGTCCATCAAGAGGTGAGTGGACAAAGAAAAACTGGTACATGTACAGATGGAATATTAGCTAGGGAAAAAAATGAAACAATGCCATTTGCAGCACTGTAGATGATTCTAGAGGTAATCAGGCAAATTGTACTAAGTCAGACAGCAAAAGACACATATCCTATAATATCACTTATAGGTGTTAGCTAAAAATTGATACCAATGAAGATATTTCCACAGAGAAAGGCAATCACAGGTTCATTAAACAAAGTTATGGTTCACCAAATGGAAAGGTGTGAAGATTGCATACATTAGGATACTGGGGTTAACATAGATATAGAAACACATGTGAAATATATAATCACCAGAGACCTACGGAATATCAAGAGAAGACTACTCAACATTGTGTCATCACCTACATGAGAAAACGATCTGAAGAAGTATAGATACATGTATATGTGTAAAAGAACCACATCTTGCACACCTAGAACAAACAAAACATTTTAATCAAATTTACTCTGATAAAAAGTTAAATTAAAAAAAGAAGAAGTAATGAGACATAAACGTAAGGGCCTTTTTGCTGGCACATTGCATTCTAATTTACAACCAGAACACGACTTCCATTAAAGCTCTGTCATCACTAATAAAGCAGCTTTATAAGCAATGTTGAAGGTAGCTTAAAAGAAGTCTCCCTAATTATTGATAGCAACAAGAAAACAAAGAAAAGTAAAAATCTCACTGCAAAAAGTATACATAGAGTAAGAGTAGTAGATCAAACACTTATTAAACTTCTGTAAAGAATAAAAGACAACAGTAGTATGTTTTGTTAAAAAGAGAGGGCCCAAATAAATCAGAAATGAAAGAGATGATGTTACAACAGCCACCACAGAAATACAAAGTATCCTAAGATACACACAGGGTAACTCAGGGCTCAGACTGGAAAGAGCCCATTCTCCATTCCCCTGTACATGACTTACAGGAGCCTCAGGAACTGAGGAGGGGGTCCCTGAGGAGAGGCACAAGATACAAGATGTTAAGCATTAACATGACTGCATTCATCTTAAACGTGCCTGAACTACATACACACAAGATGATTTTGTCCTGTATGTACATCGGCATCTCTTGTCGGAACTGCAGATCGTTGGCTTCACCACCTCTACTGACAGCATTAGCTTCACCTGCTGTGTACTGTCTCCTATAGGATTTCTAGAACCACAAAGCATCGAAGCTTCACAGGACCCAGAGTCTGTGCAACTCCACTATAAGTCTCCGAGTCTCAACTGCATTCAGAGACTCAGAGTCTCAACAGAGACTCCACTCTTGGAGGACACACACAAAGTAATGTGCACATCAGGACCCAGGGGAAGGAGCACTCACCCCATAGGCGAATGACCATATCTAACTGCTAGTGTTAGAGGGTCTCCTGCAGAGGTGGGAAGTGGCTGTGGATCACCATAAGGACAATGACACTGGCAGCAGAAGTTCTGGGAAATACTCCTTGGTGTGAGCTCTCCCAGAGTCTGCCATTAGCGCCACCAAGAGCAAGGTAGGCTCCAGTGCTGGGTCGCCTCAGGCCAAACAACAAACAGGGAGGGAACCAAGCCCCATGCATCACCAGACAAGCAGATTAAACTTTTTATTAAACTTTTATTTAATCCACAGACAAGCAGATTAAAGCTCTGCCCACCAGAGCAACACCCAGCTTTACCCACCACCAGTCCCTCCCATAAGGAAGCTTGCACAAACCTCTAAGATAGACTCAATCACCGGAGAGCAGACAGCATAAGCAAGAAGAACTACAATTCTGCAGCCTGTGGAAGGAAAACCACATTCACAGAAAGATAGAGAAAATGAAAAGGCAGAGGACTTTATACCAGATCAAGGAACAAGATAAATCCCCAGAAAAACAATGAAATGAGGTGGGGATAGGCAACTTTCCAGTAAAAGAATTCGGAATAATAATAGTGAAGATGATCCAAGACCATGGAAAAAGAATGGAGGAAAAGATCAAGAAGATGCAACAAATGCTTAACAAAGACTTAGAAGAATTAAGGAACAAACACCTAGAAGAATTAAAGAACAAACAAACAGATGAAAAATACAATAACTGAAATGAAAAATACACTAAAAGGAATCAGTAGCAGAGTAACTGTGGCAGCAGAATGGATAAGTGACCTGGAAGACAGAAAGGTGGAAATCACTGCCATGAAACAGAATAAAGAAAAAAATGAAAATAAATGAAGACACCATAAGAGACCTCTGGGACAACATTAAATGAAACAATATTCACCTTTATAGGGATCCCAGATGGAGAAGAGAGAGAGAAAGGACCCAAGAAAATATTTGAAGAGATTATAGTCAAAAACTTCCCTAGCATGGGAAAAGAAATAGCCATCGAAGTCCACAAAGCACAGAGAGGCCCAGGCAGGATAAACTAAATGAGAAAAATGCCAAGACACACAGTAATCATATTGACAAAAATTAAAGACAAAGAAAATTTATTGAAAGCAACAAGGGAAAAATGACAAATAACATACAACGGAACTCCCATAAGGTTAACAGCTGATTTCTCAGCAGAAAATCTACAAGCCAGAAGGCAGTGCCATGATAAATTTAAAGTGATGAAAGGGAAGAACTTACCACTAACAGTACTCCACCCAGCAAGGATCTCATTCAGATTTGATGGAGAAATCAAAAGCTTTACAGACAAGCAAAAGCTAAGAGAATTCAGCACCACGAAACCAGCTCTACAACAAATGCTAAAGGAACTTCTCCAAGTGGGAAACACAAGAGAAGAAAAGGACCCACCAAGACAAACCTATAACAATTAAGAAAATAGTAATAGGAACATACATATTGATAATTACCTTAAACATGAATGGATCAAATGCTCCAACCAAAAGACACAGGCTTACTGAATGGATACAAAAACAAGACCCATATATATGCCGTCTACAATAGACCCATTTCAGACCTAGGGACACATACAAACTGAAAGTGAGGGGATGGAAAAATATATTCCATGCAAATGAAAATCAAAAGAAAGCTGGAGTAGCAATACTCATATCAGATAAAATAGATTTTAAAATAAAGAATGTTACAAGAGACAAGGAAGGACATTACATAATGATCAAGGGATCAATCCAAGAAGATATAACAATTATAAATATATATGTACCCAACATAGGAGCACCTCAATATATAAGGCCACTGCTAAGAGCCATAAAAGAGGAAATCGACAGTAACACAATAATAGTGGGGCACTTTAACACCACACTTACACCAATGGAGATCATGAAGACAGAAAATTAATAAGGAAACACAAGTTTTAAATGACACAAGAAACCAGATAGATTTAATGGATATTTATAGGACATTCCATCCCAAAACAGAAGATTACAGGTTTCTTCTCAATGGTACACAGAACATTCTCTGGGATAGATCACATCCTGTGTCACAAATAAAGCCTCAGTAAATTTAAGAAAACTGAAATCATATCAAGCAGCTTTTCGGACCACAATGCCATGAGATTAGAAATCAATTACAGGGAAAATAACGTAAAAAACACAAACACATGGAGGCTAAACAATACGTTATTAATAACCAAGAGATCACTGAAGAAATAAAAGAAGAAATCAGAAACTACCTAGAGACAAATGACAACAAAAACATGATGATCCAAAACCTATGGGATGCAGCAAAAGCTGTTCTAAGAGGGAAGTTTATAGCAATAAAAGCCTACCTCAAGAAACAAGAAAAATCTCAAATAAACAATCTAACCTTACACCTAAAGGAACTAGAGAAAGAGGAACAAAACTCAAAGTTAGTAGAAGGAAAGAAATCATAAAGATCAGAACAGAAATAAATGAAATAAAAGCAATAGCAAAGATCAATAAAACTAAAAGCTGGTTCTTTGAGAAGATAAACAAAAATGATAAAACTTTAGCCACACTCAAGAAAAAGAGGGAGAGGACTCAAATCAATAAAATTAGAAATGAAAAAGGAGAAGTTGTAACAGACACTACAGAAATACAAAGCATCCTAAGAGACTACTGCAAGCAACTCTATGCCAAAAAAATGGACAACCTGGAAGAAATGGACAAATTCTTAGAAAGGTATAAACTTCCAAGACAGAACCAGTAAGAAATAGAAAATATGAACAGACTTATCACAAGTAATGAAATTGAAAGTGTGATTAAAAATCTTCCAACAAACAAAAGTCCAGAATCAGATGGCATCAGAGGTGAATTCTATTAAACATTTAGACAAGAGCTAACACCCAACCTTCTCAAACTCTTCAGAAATTTTCAGGGGAAGGAACACTCCCAAACTCATTCTATGAGGCCACCATCACCCTGATACCAAAACCAGACAAAGATACTACAGAAAAATAAAATTAGAGACATATCACTGATGAATATCACTGATGAATATAGATGTAAAAATTCTCAACAAAATATTAGGAAACAGAATTGAACAACACATTAAAAGGATCATACACCATGATCATGTGGGGTTTATCCCAGGGATGCAAGGATTCTTCAATATACACAAATCAATCAATGTGATACACCATATTAACAAATTGTAGAATAAAAATATGATCATCCCAATAGATGCAGGAAAAGCTTTTGACAAAATTCAACACCCATTTTTGATAAAAATTCTCCAAAAAGTGGGCAAAGAGGGAATCTACCTCAACATAATAAAGACCGTATATGACAACCCCACAGCAAACATCATTCTCAATGGTGAAAAACTAAAAGCATTTCCTCTAAGATCAGGAACAAACCAAGGATGTCCACGCTCACCACTATTATTCAACGTAGTTTTAGAAGTCCTAGACACATCAATCAGAGAAGAAAAAGAAATAAAAGGATTACAAATTGGAAAAGAAGAAGTAAAATTGTCACTGTTTGCAAATGACATGATACTACACATAGTGAATCTTAAAGATGCCACCAGAAAACTACTAGAGCTAATCAATGAATTTGGTAAAGTTGCAGGATACAAAATTAATGCACAGAAATCTCTTGCATTCCCCTACACTAACAATGAAAGATAAGCAAGAGAAATTAAGGAAACAATCCCATTCACCATTGCAACAAAAAGAATAAAATACATAGGGATGAACCTATCTAAGGAGGTAAAAGACCTGCACTCGGAAAACTATAAGACACTGATGAAAGAAATCAAAGATGATATAAACAGATGGAGGTATAAACCATGTTCTTAGATTAGAAGAATCAATATTGTGAAAATGGCTATACTACCCAAAGCAATCTACATATTCAATGCAATCCCTATCAAATTACCAGTGGCATTTTCTACAGAACTAGAACAAAAAAAAATCTTAAAATTTGTATGGAGACAAAAAAGACCACGAATAGCCAAAGCAGTCTTGAGGGAAATTAAAAGAGCTGGAGGAATCAGACTTCCTGACTTCAGACTATACTACAAAGCTACAGTAATCAAGACTATATGGTACTGGCACAAAAACAGAAATATAGATCAATGGAACAGGATAGAAAGCCCAGAGATAAACCTACGTACCTATGGCTAACTCATCTATGACAAAGGAGGCAAGGATATACAATGGAGAAAAGACAGTCTCTTCAGTAAGTGGTGCTGGGAAAACTGGACAACTACATATAAAAGAATGAAATTAGAACACTCCATAACACCATACACAAAAATAAACTCAAAATGGATTAGAGATCTAAATGTATGATCAGACACTATAAAACTCTTAGAGGAAAACTTAGGCAGATCTTTCTATGACATAAATCACAGCAAGATCCTTTTTGACCCACCTCCTAAAGAAATGGAAATAAAAACAAAAAAAAAAAGAAATGGGACCTAATGAAACTTAAAAGCTTTTGCACAGCAAAGGAAAACATAAACAACAGGAAAAGACAAACCTCAGAATGGGAGAAAATATTTTCAAATGAAACAAATGACAAAGGATTAATCTCCAAAAATCACAAGCAGCTCATTAAGCTCAAAAACAAACAACCCAATCCAAAAATGGGCAGAAGACCTAAATAGACATTTCTCCAAAGAAGATATACAGATTGCCAACAAACACATGAAAGGATGCTGAACATCACTAATCATTAGAGAAATGCAAATCAAAACTACAGTGAGGTATCACTTTACAGCAGTCAGAATGACAATCATCAAAAAATCTACAAACAATAAATGCTGGAGAAGCATTTATTGGAGAAAAGGGAATGCTCTTGCACTGTTGGTGGGAATGTAAATTGATATAGCCACTATGGAGAACAGTATGGAGGTTCCTTAAAAACCTAAAAATAGAATTACCATATGATCCAGCAATCCCACTACTGGGCATATACCCACAGAAAACCATAAATCAAAAAGACACGTTTACCACAATATTCATTGCAGCACTATTTACAACAGCCAGGTAATGGAAGCAACCTAAATGCCCACAGACAGATGAATGGATAAAGAGGTGGTACATATATAAAATGAAATATTACTCAGCCATATAAAGGAATGAAATTCGGTCATTTGTAGAGACGTCGATGGATCTAGAGACTGTCATACAGAGTGAAGTAAGTCAGAAAGAGAAAAACAAATATTGTATATTAATGCATATATGTGGAACCTAGAAAAATGTTACAGATGAACCAATTTGCAGGGCAGAAACGGAGACACAGACGTAGAGAACAAATGTATGGACACCAAGGGGAGAAACCCGTGGTGAGGTGGTGGTGGGATGAGTTGGGAGATTTGGATTTACATGTATACATTTATATGTATAAAATACATAACCAATAAGAACCTGCTGTATAAAAAAATAAATAAAAATTTAAAAAATTAAAAAAAACACAAAAAAAGTTCTTCCCTTCCCATAAATGTATTTATATGAATGAATTATTTCCATGCTTATATCTATAAATACAAAAAAGAGGAATAAAATCTACCATGAACCAAAAAAGAAACAAAAACAAAAACCAGAACCCACCAGTTATACAGAGGAAAACCCTATCAGGGCACTTGCTCCAGTTGTAAACAATTCTGAAGTTGGTCAGAGGTGGGGAATCGTCTCCCATTCAGCCAGCAGCCCCCACACAACAAGCGTCCTCATTGCAAAGCTGGGGGACCGTGCTGAGGCATCTGTGAGTAAACGTGAGCTGAGCCCCAGACCAACTGCTGCTGAACTGTTCCCACCCTTCCCAGGTAAAACACCTGAATAGGTACAAGGACTTGAAAACCTAGAGGAAGGGCCGTGGAGCCACACCAGCTACAGCACGCAGGCCGACTAGGTGCCTGCAGACCAGCCAGGATGATCCTGACCCCGGGGCGCTCTTCTGGAATCTTTCCATTTCCCTGCCTGAGATACCCCTCCTGTCCAGGCCCCCACTGCTTTTTTCCTTCCTCACCTCTGCCTGGGGAGAAATTCCAGTGGCAGATATGGGTGACACATCCTCTTGTTTAGCAGGTGGCTGCCTGGCAACTCCTGCAGAAAGTTCAGCAGAGCCCCACTCACACCAGGCCAACCACAAAGCCGTGGCCCCTCATTCTCTCCCACCAGCCCAGCCCCGACACTGCTGACGGGTCAGAGAATATGGCGTCAGGCACAGCTGCAGGAGCTCTTGCTGCCTGGAGCGGTGTTTACATTGACCTCAACCCAGGCACACCTGGGGAGGGTTGGCCGGCAGGGTCAGGCAGCCCAGATCAGCCAATTCTCACCCCTCAGGGGCTCACATTGCAGAAATTGGACCCTGCTGAACCGGTCGGGTCCAAGGAACAGGTGTGGGCTCCTGAGAGTCAGGATAGACAAGGGACAGCAGCTCCGGCTTGTTTTCTAATCATTTTATCTGGCCCATGAGTGGGAGACAACTTCAAGAAGACCCTCTCCTAATGAGAGGACCCCAGGAGTCAGGGAGAGGAGGGGTGATGGGTGGAGACAGAGGCCTGGTGTCTCGGCTGCAGTGGAAGTCTCTGGAAGACCAGGCAGAGGGGGGCCACATAGAGTGATGCCCAGTGTCACAGACCTGTCAGAACTGCTGTTTATTAGTTCAAGTCCTGCTCTGAGGTGCTCTGTGTCAGCTCTGAGTGACAGGTGAGCTGGGGGTGCTCTTCAATGAGGGCCATGTGCACGGTTCCTGTGTGCCCAGCCCTGCCGGGGTACCTGCCCAGGGGAGCTCCGTATCCTGGGAGGGGCCTGACCACGAGAGCCCCGTGGGCTGCTGGGTACCTGCTCAGGTGAGCCCCATATCCTGGGAGGGGCCTGACCACGAGAGCCCCATGGGCTGCTGGGGCGGGGGGTGGGTTGGGGGGGTGGGCGTGGTGCGGACCTGCCCAGGCGAGCTCCATATCCTGGGATTGGCCTGACCACGACAGCCCCATGGGCTGCTGGGGACCTGGTAATGCATGTCAGAACAGTCAGTGAAGCCACCGAGGATATACATTGAGTAGGTCCTAATTCCTACACCCTGCTGGTCATTCTACCATCCACCAGGACATGGTATTCTGTATTATACTTCAATGATGCTTTCTTCTGTATTCCATTAGTCCCAGAGTCACAAGAAATTTTGGCTTGTGAGTGGCAGGACTCAACATACAACAAAAACAATACTGCTGGGCTGTCCTGCCCCAAGGGTTCAAAGATTCCCACACCATCTTTGGGGAAACATTAGCTAAAGACCTAAAAGTTCTACCTCTGGAAAAGGGAACCTTTCTTCAATATGCAGACGACATTCTGATCTCCAGCCCTACTAAGGAGGCCTCTGAACTACCTAGCCAATAAAGGTGTCCAAGAAAAAGGCTCAAATATCACAGACTAAGGTGGCCTGCCTGGGCTTCATCCTCACAGAATGTAGGAGAAGCCCATCCCAGGAAAGGGAAGAAGCCATTTGCAGCCTTACCACTTCTAAAACTAGAAGACAGCTTACGTGTTCCTGGGGAGGCTGGGGTTTGCTGCACCTGGATCCCTAAGTACAGTGTAATAGCTGGGCCTCTACATGAAACACTGAAAGGAAAAGATGAGGATCCTTTTATATAGAATCCAGAAGCGGCCTTTCAAGAATGCAAAGAGCAGTTAATTCAGCCCCTTGCCCTGGACCTCCCCAATTTATCTAAATGCTTTGACCTTTACATTCCCAGTCAAAGGTGAATGAATCGCCCTTGGAGTATTAGTGCAAAAACTGGGACCACTTGAAATGGAACAATGTAAGAATGCCCTCCAGGCAGGATAAACTATGGTCACGAAGGGCTTTTCCCACTGCCCCATCCGGCCAGGATACTGGGAGTATCTAAACACCTGGAAATCAGCAGCCCAAAAGGCCACCTCCCTCCTAAGGGAAAAGGACCCCACGTGGTGATCCTAACCACCAACCATGCCCTGAAGTTGCAGGTGTCGCTCCGTGGGCACACTGACCTCGAGTGAGGAGGCCCTCCAACTCCAACCTTCAGAGAGACAA
Organism: Tursiops truncatus; assembly: GCF_011762595.2. NCBI lineage: Eukaryota > Metazoa > Chordata > Mammalia > Artiodactyla > Delphinidae > Tursiops > Tursiops truncatus. The sequence continues at coordinate 34,602,479 of NC_047037.1, forward strand.
CCGGGGGCAACGGGCCCCCATGGCGACTCGTGTGACCATCACTTAACCTGGAGCTTCTGTCAGAAAACAACAAGAGTGTGCCCCAAGAGAGAAGACTACTGCTTGCAGGACTTACTGCACCCAGAGGAGAGCTAATAAGCTTGGTATGGGAACCGTATATCACGCTGTCACAATAGAAAAGCCTGTGGACACCGCAGTGATGACAGCCAATAAGACCGACTGGACTCCTGGCCACTTCAAAAGGCCATTGATTCAGTGGCCGTCATGGTCCTGGATCACCACCGACTCTGGACTCTCTGGGAGTTGAGTGGGCAGGGCTCTGACACCTGGAGTTAATTCAGGGGCCTAATTGGAGAAAGCACAGACTACTGGTCAGAGCATCTAGGCTGGCAGAAACCGTCAGCCTAAGGTGGCCGAACAAATGTTGGGTGGGGTAAAACCGGCCCCCCACCAGCGTCTCTGCGCATCTCTTTCCTGGACCCTTAAAGGTCATTAGAATCTATAACGCTTCCAATGCTGATGCTCAGGCGGACGAGCAGTGAGGCAGGAGGCCTGGGGACAATCAACCTCACCTGGAGGCTGCTGGGGAGAAGTTCTGCCCCTCCCCCCAGGGTATGAGGACCCCAAACTCAACACGAAGCAGTTACAGAAGAGGGGTCTGCACCCTCAGCACCCCAACAATGAGGAACGGGACAAAAGGCAGAGGAGGGGTTTGTCACCGGCAAAGCCCATTAAAAATTCCTGGGAGATAAAAATAGAATCTGGGCAATAAAATAAAGTCTAACCTTTTATTCCTTTGTGCTTTGTCTAATTTCACGTGCTCCTAGGGTTCCGCATGCAGAGGTCCCACACCCAGCACTTCAGACCCGATTTCCTAGTGCAGAATGGCTGGGTCGACACTTCAGCTCGCGGGCCCCCCCCCCCCCCCCCCCCGTGCAGACTCCGCGACATAGAGCCTGAGCTGCAGCCAACCCGGCCCTTGAGAGCTCCGCCCCCTCCCTACCACTGACGTTGCCGGGATCCCCACACAGCAGCCTGACCCACAGCCTGTGGGGGAGCGCTCGCTCTCACCTCTCCATTCTCTGATCAAAATATAAAATTTCCTTTGCTTCTAAACCAAACTCAGTCTCGATCTGTTGGTTCCAATGACACTGGGCAGGGGGACCCTTGTTGGGGCCCACTCTGTAGGATCAGTAACAGAAATTGAGAACATTGTAACTTCAATGAACAGATGTGTGAGCCAAACTGTAATTAACATAGAGCAGTGTATAAGGCTCGGGTAAAATAAGATGTTTCTAACACTCCCATTGGATATTTCCATCACTTTATTATAAGCAAGTTCAGTGAAGAGGTTTGTCTTATTTGTCAGGTCAACATTAGAGAAATGAAGTGATTTCTTTCCAAGGATGTACATCTAATAATCTTGGCTGAGGCTTCAGTCTTGTTTTGAATGCTTTTCCATTGAAAATGCTACCTCTCTTTCAGCTCCCCCATTTCTGAGAAGTATAAAATCTTATAATTTATTATTACCAAAGGGGAAAGGTGGGAGGAGGGATAAATTAACAGTTTGGGATTAACACATACACACTGCTATGTATAAAATAGATCATCAACAAGGAACTACTGTATAGCACAGGGAACTACCCTCAATATTTTGCAATAACCTATAAGGGGAAGTAATCTGGAAAAGAACAGATATTTTTATCGACATCATCTATCAACGACAGATAAAATGTAACCTAAGGGAAGCCGATGGCGAGCGCTTCTGACCCTAAAGACTTCAATCGGGTTCACACCTCCAGCATCTTTCCTAACAATCTCCCCACTTGGGGATGTCAGCACCTTCAACATCCTGTTGCACACAGTTTGGAATTTGTCCAGAGGATGAAGCAGAAGGATGAGAAACAATGAGAGACAAGTCCTAGGTGTTTGGACAGGCACATGTCACTCTAATTTCCAATCAGGAAGACTTATTGACCAAAGGCTAAGATTACCCATGGAAACAGAATAGGGCTTGAGGAAATCCCACTGTTTTGTGGCCTGTTCTCAAAAACACAAGTTGAAAAATGGAACTCAGGGGCACTAAAATTCACGAAACTAAAGAGCTGAAAATATCTATCGTCAAAAAATGTCTTGAGGTAAGTCACTGAAAATGACTTGTAAGCAAGGGAGAATGGCAGGAAAGGGATTTGAAGAGGTAGAAAGGACTCGACATTAAAGCACAAGAAAAGGGGCTGAACATCGCCAACGATGCAGTTGGCCAGAAAGGGCGTATGTATTTTTTCTGAATATATTCAAGAAAAGGGCATATGCCCTTTTTAGCCAACCAAACAGGTGGGCACTGGAAATCAATACTACAAAAGGTATCACTTTGCATCAGTCAGAAGAGCCATCCTCATAAAGTGTAAACACCAGAAATGCAGGACAGGGCGAGGAGAAAAGGGAGCCCTGTGAGGCTGATAGTGGAAATGTAAATTGCCAATGGCCACTCTGGAGAAATGTATTGTGTTTACTAAATCATCTAAAAAATGAGCTTACAAGGGCTTTCCTGGTGGCGCAGTGGTTGAGAGTCCGCCTGCCGATGCGGGGGACGCGGGTTCGTGCCCCGGTCTGGGAGAATCCCGCATGCCGCAGAGCGGCTGGGCTCGTGAGCCATGGCCGCTAGGCCTGCGCGTCTGGAGCCTGTGCTCCGCAGCGGGAGAGGCCACAGCAGTGAGAGGCCCGCGTACCAGAAATAAATAAATAAATAAATAAAAATAAAAAATGAGCTTACAGAGCATAGGGCACTTGCACTCATGGGCGTATATCTTGGGAAAAGCAAAAATCGAGAGGACACAGTCACCCCAACGTTTACCACCTCTCTGTTTAAAAGAGCCTCGACTTCGATATAACCTAAATGTCCCTGGAAGGAAAAAGTGGATAAAAGAGATGTGGTACGTATGTAGAGTGGAATATTACTCAGCCCGGAAATCAATGAAATAAGGCCAGCTGCAACAACTCCAAAGGAGTTACGTATGATCATTCTAAGTGACAGAAGTCAAAAAGAAAAAGACACATATCATAAGATATCACTTAAAGTAGGAATCAAAAATGGCTACACATGAAATAAATTACAAAAGATAAACATAGTCAAATATGTAGAAAACACACATAAAGCTGCTAAAGCGGAATGGTAGGGAGGGGTGAGGCATTATCCAGGAGGTTGAAATTAGCAAATATACCATTCCAAATACTAAATTGATAATCAAAAAGGCCTACACAGTACCTCAAAGAACTGCACTCAGCACACTCAAGTCACCAGAAAAGAATATATACCACTGGTAAGAATCTGAAGAAGAATTTATTGATGTCTCTCTATATGTGAATAAAGTGGATGTACAGCAGCGAGAAACAGACCATTGAAAATCAGCTGTATCCAATATAATAATAAATTAAAAAAAAAAAGAAGACAGTGAGACAGAAAAATTCTTACAACTTTTGCTCAGGGGCTGTTAGTCAACATGGATTGAACACATATAGACCCACAGCAGAATGAGACATAAGGCTGGAAACTGTTTGCGCTAAGAGAATTAGTGAGGTTGGGTGAGGAAATGCAGACCCTTTAAAGTAATACTTCCTGGTACCCATTCCATGGGTCCCAAATCTGCAGGTTCAAGGGAACTGCCTACAGGAAAAACATGCATGGGAAACCCAGAGGACTGTACACCGTGTGAACGGGAAAGGTGTCTAAAATGCACCTCATTTTTCTTCTCCTGTTGTTCCGGTTCGCCATTCCAGCCACTATACTAAAAATCTCCCCACTTGGAGAATCAGAGCCTTTAACCTCCTGTTTCGCACAGTTTGCAATATGTGCAGAGGATGAACGGGAAGAGGGAGAACCAATGAGACACTAGCTGTGGGTGTTTCAACAGGCACATGTCAGTCCAATTTCCCATCAGGAAGAAGAATTAACCAAAGGCTCAGCCTGCCAGCCCAAAACCAGAATAGGGCCTGAAGCAATCCTGCGGTTTTGCGGCCAGCTCACAAAAAAGCGAGTTGAAAAATGGAGCTCAGGGGCAATGCAATTCACAAAGCTGCAGAGTTATAAATGACACCTAACGTCCCAAAATATATTGAGGTAAGGCAACAAAGAGGCTCTGAATGCAAGGCAGAATTGCAGGAAACAGATTTCAAGAGGTTGATTGGTCTAGCCTTTAAAACACACGAAAAGCGGCAGCACTTCGACAATGATGCAGTTGGCCAAAAAGGGCGTATGCGTTTTTTCCTGAATGAATTCAGGAAAAAATGCATACGCCCTTTTTTGCCAACCAAGCAAGTGGGCAATGCAAATCCGCAAAACAAAGAAGTCTCACTTCCCACCACTCAAAAGGGCCATCCGAAAAATGTGTAAAACCAGAAATGCAGGACAGGCCATGGAGAACAGGGAGCCTTATTACGGGGATGTGCGCAGTGTAAATTGCCGAGAGCCACTCTGGAGAACTGGATGGTGTTTCCTGAAACATTTAAAAACAGAGCGACAGAGCATAGGGGACTTCCACTCACGGGCGAATATATTGGGAAGGCTAAAAATAAACAAGACACAGGCACTCCAAAGTATAGGGCTGCTCTGTTTACAAGAACCTAGATTTCAGTTCACCTTAAATATCCCAGGAAAGAGAACAATGGATAAAGAAGTTGTGGTACTTATGTACAATGGAATATCACTCAGCCATGAAATCAATGTCATAAGGCTAGTAGCAGCATAATGAGTGGATTTAGGTCCGATGACTCTAAGTGAAATAAGTCACACAGAAAAAGAAACTTATCATAAGATATCACTTTTAGAAGGAATGTAAACATCACTACACATGAACTAAATTACAAAACAAAGCAGAGTCACACATTTAGAAAACAAGCTTATGCCTGCTTAAGCGGAAAGGTGAGGTGGGGTGATGCATAAAAAAAGAGGTGGAAATTAGCACAGATATGGTTATATACATCAAATATGTAATAGAAAAGACCTACTCCTTGCTCAATGAACTAGACTCAACACTCCCTCTTCACCAAAGAAAAATATGACTAGTAAGAATCTTAAAACCTATGTATTGATATGTCACCGTAGGGAAATCAAGTGTGTGTAGAGCGGCATAAACACAGCAGTGAAACTCAGCTAAACCCCATTATAAAAATGAATTTCAAACACAAACACAAAGACAGTGAAAGAGAGAGAAATTCTTACAAAATTCGTTCAGGAGCTGTGATGCAACACGGACTGACCACATCTACAACAAAGGCTGGATGAGACATAAGGCTGGACACTCTTGTGGCTGAGAGGATTGGTACGGCTGGGTGAGCAAAGGCATACCCTTTAAAGTAATTCTGCGTGCTACCCATTCCATGGGTCCCAACTCTCCAGGTTCACGGAATCTGCCTATGGCTAAAAGATGAGCGGGAAAACCAGAGGATGGTACACGGTGTGATCCAGAAAGGTTTCTAAAACGCACCTCATTTTTTAATCTCCTGCTGCTTGGGTTCACCATTCCAGCTGCTTAACTAACAATCTCTTCACCTGAATAATCACTGCCTTTAACCTCCTGTTTCCCACAGTTTGCAGTTTGTCCGGAGGATGGACGGGAAGAGGGGGAATCAATGAGAGACTAGCTATAGGTGTTTGGATGGGCACATGCCACTCTAATTTCCCATCAGGAAGAAAAATTAACCAAAGGCTCAGCCTGCCACTTCAGAACCAGAATAAGACCTGAGGCAATCCTGCAGTTTGCGGCCAGCTCACAAAAAAAGGGAATTGAAAAATGGAGCTCAGGGGCACTGCAGTTCACAAAGCTGCAGAGTTATAAAAGACAACTATCATTGAAAAATATATTGAGGTAAGGCAACGAAGAGGATTTGAAACCAAGGCAGAATTGCAGGAAACAGATTTCAAGAGGTAGATTGGAGTCGCCTTTAAAGCACATGAAAAGCAGCAGAACTTCGACAATGATGCAGTTGATCAAAATGGGTGTATATATATTCAGGAAAAAACGCATACGCCCATTTTTGCCAACCAAGAAAGGGGGCATTGCAAATCTGCACTAAAAAGAAGTCACACTTCCCACCAGTCCAAAGGGCCATCCGAAAAAGTGTTAAAACCAGAAAGGCAGGGCAGGCCATGTCGAACAGGGAGCCTTGTTACGCTGATGGATGGGATGTAAATTGTGAACAACCACTCAGGAGAAGTGTATGGTGTTTCTTAAAACATCTAACAAACAGAGCTACAGATCATAGGGCACTTCCACTCCTGGGCAGACATCTTGGGAAAACTAAAAATCAATAACACACAGCCAACCCAAAATTTAAGGCTCCTCTGTTTACAAAATCCTCGACTTTGGTACACCTTAAATATACCAGGAAAGATAAAAATGGGTAAAGAAGTTGTGGTACTTATTTACAATGGAATATCACTCAGCCATGAAATCAGTGTCATAAGGCCAGCAGCACCAAAATGAGTGGATTTAAGCACAATGATTCTAAGTGAAAGAAGTCACACAGAAAAAGAAACTTATCATAAGATATCACTTATAGAAGGAATGTAAACATGGCTACACATGAGCTGAAATAAAAAACAGAACAGAATCACACATTTACTAAAGGCACTTATGCCTGCTTAAGGGGAAAGGTGAGGTGGGATGATGCATAAAACCAGAGTTTGAAATTAGCACAGATACCATTCCATAAACCAAATATGTAATAGACAAGACCTACACTTTGCTCAATGAACTGGCCTCAACATCCCCTATTCACCACAGAGGAATATATGTGACAAGTAAGAATCTTAAAACCTATGTATTAATATGTCTCCGTAAGGGAATCAAGTGTTTGTAGAGTGGCAGAAACACTGCAGTGAAAATCAGCTAAACCCCATTATAAAAATAAATTTCAAAAAACAAAAAATGGTACACCGTGTGATCGGGAAAGTTTTCTAAAATGCTCCTACTTTTTCCTCTGCTGGTGCTCGGGTTCGCCATTCCAGCCGCTTTACTAAAAATCTCCCCATTTGGAGGGTGAGCGCCTTTAACCTCCTGTTTCGCACAGTCTGCAATTAGTGCGGAGGATGAACGGTATGAGGAGGAACCAATGAGAGAATAGCTGTAGGTGTTTGGACACGACATGCCACTCTATTTTCCCATCAGGAGGAAGAATTAACCAAAGGCTCAGCCTGCCACCCCGGAACCAGAATAGGACCTGAAGCAATACTGTGGTTTTGCAGCCACCTCACAAAAAAGCGAGTTGAAACATGGAGCTCAGGGGCACTGTAATTCATAAAACTGCAGAGTTAAAAAGGGCAACTTTTGTCGAAAAATATATTGAGGTAAGGCAACGAAGAAGATTTACACCAAGGCAGAATTGCAGGAAACAGGTTTCAACAGGTAGATTGGAGTCTCCTTTTAAAGCACATGAAAAGTGGCAGAACTTCGACAATGATGCAGTTGGCCAAAAAGGGCGTATGCGTTTTTTCCTGAATATATTCAGGAAAAAATGCATACGCCCTTTTTGGCCCACCAAGCAAGCGGGAAATGCAAATCTGCACAACAAAGAAGTCTCTCTACCCACCGGTCCAAAGGGCCATCGAGAAAAGTGTAAAACCCAGAGAGGCAGGACAGGCCATGGAGAACAGGGAGCCTTGTTGCCCTGATGGGCGGGATGTAACCTGCCAACAGCCACTCTGGAGAAGTGTATGGTGTTTCCTGAAACACGTAAAAAACGGAGCTACCGAGCATAGGGCACTTCCACTGAAGGGCATATATCTTGGAAAAACTAAACATCAACAAGATACAGCTACCCCAAAGTTTAGGGCTCTTCTGTTTACAAAATCCTCGACTTCAGTACACCTTAAATATCCCAGGAAATAGAAAAATGGATAAAGAAGTTGTGGTACTTATGTACAATGGAATATCACTCAGCCACTAAATCAATGTCATAAGGCCAGCAGCAGCATGAGTGGATTTAGGTACGATGATTCTAAGTGAAAGAAGTCACACAGAAAGAGAAACTTATCATAAGATATCACTTACAGAGAGAATGTAAACATGGCTACACAAGAGCTGAAATACAAAACAGAACAGAGTCCCACATTTAGAAAAGGCACTTATGCCTGCTTAAGGGGAAAGGTGAGGTGGGGTGATGCATAAAACCAGAGTTTGATATTAGCACAGATACCATTCCTTAAACCAAATATGTAATAGACAGGACTTACTCTTTGCTCAGTGAACTGGACTCAACACCCCCTATGCACAGCAGAGGAATATATGTGACTAGTAAGAATCTTAAAACCTATTTATTGATATGTCTCTGTAATGGAATCTTGTGTGTGTAGAGCGGCATAAACACTGCAGTGAAAATCAGCTAAACCCCATTATAAAAATGAATTTAAAAAACAAAAAAACACAAAGAGAGTGAACGAGAGAGAAATTCTTACAAAATTCTTTCAGGGGCTGTGATGCACCCTGAATTGACCTTATCTACACCCACAGCTGGATGAGACATAAGGCTGGACAATTGGGGCTGACAGGATTGGTGATGTTGGGTGAGCAAATGCAGACCCTTTAAAGCAATACTTCGCGCTACCCATTCCATGGGTCCCAACTCTCCAGGTTTAAGGGAATCTTCCTACAGCTAAACCATGCATAGGAAACCCAGAGGATGGTACACCATGTGATCGGGAAAGGTTTCTAAAATGCACCTCATTTTTCCTCCCCTGGTACTCGGGTTCGCCATTCCAGCCGCTTTACTAACAATCTCACCATTAGGAGAGTCAGCCCCTTTAACCTCCTGTTTCGCACAGTCTGCAATTAGTGTGGAGGATGAATGGTATGAGGGGGAACCAATGAGAGAATAGCTGTAGGTGTTTGGACGAGCACATGCCACTCTTATTTCCCATCAGGAGGAAGAATTAACCAAAGGCTCAGCCTGCCGCCCCAGAACCAGAATAGGGCCTGAAGCAATCCTGTGGTTTTGCCGCCAGCTCACAAAAAAAAGCGAGTTGAAAAATGGAGCTCAGGGGCACTGTAATTCACAAAGCAGCAGAGTTCAAAAAGGCAACGTTACTTGAAAAATATATTGATGTAAGGCAATGCAGGGGATTTGAAACCAAGGCAGAATTGCAGGAAACAGGTTTCAACAGGTAGATTGGAGTCTCCTTTAAAGCACATGAAAAGCGGCAGAACTTCGACAATGATGCAGTTGGCCAAAAAGGGCGTATGCGTTTTTTCCTGAATTTATTCAGGAGAAAACACATACGCCCTTTTTGGCCAACCAAGCAAGCGGGCAATGCAAATCCACACAACAAAAAGTCTCTCTACCCACCGGTCCAAAGGCCATCGAGAAAAAGGTAAAACCCAGAGAGGCAGGACAGGCCATGGAGAACAGGGAGCCTTGTTGCCCTGATGGGCGGGATGTAACCTGCCAACAGCCACTCTGGAGAAGTGTATGGTGTTTCCTGAAACATGTAAAAAACAGAGCTACCGAGCATAGGTCACTTCCACTGAAGGGCATATATCTTGGGAAAACTAAAAATCAACAAGACACAGCCACCCCAAAGTTTAGGGCTCTTCTGTTTACAAAACCCTCGACTTTGGTACACCTTAAATATCCCAGGAAAGAGAATAATGGATAAAGAAGTTGTGGTACTTATGTACAATGGAATATCACTCAGCCATGAAATCAATGTCATAAGGCCAGCAGTAGCATAATGAGTGGATTTAGGTATGATGATTCTAAGTGAAAGAAGTCACACAGAAAGAGAAACTTATCATAAGATATCACTTACAGAGAGAATGTAAACATGGCTACACAAGAGCTGAAATACAAAACAGAACAGAGTCCCACATTTAGAAAATGCACTTATGCCTGCTTAAGGGGAAAGGTGAGATGGGGTGATGCATACAACCAGAGTTTGAAATTAGCACAGATACCATTCCATAAACCAAATATGTAATAGACAAGACCTACTCTTTGCTCAGTGAACTGGACTCAACACCCCCTATGCACCACAGAGGAATGTAGGTGACAAGTAAGAATCTTTTTTTTTTAACATCTTTACTGGAGTATAATTGCCTTACAATGGTGTGTTAATTTCTGCTTTATAACAAAATGAATCAGTTGCATATATACATATGTTACCATATCTCTTCCCTCTTTCATCTCCCTCCCTCCCACCCTCCCTATCCCACCCCTCCAGGCGATCACAAAGCACCGAGCTGATCTCCCTGTGCTATGCGGCTGCTTCCCACTAGCTATCTAAATTATGTTTGGTAGTGTATATATGTCCATGCCTCTCTCTCGCTTTGTTACAGCTCACCCTTCCCCCTCCCCATATCCTCAAGTCCATTCTCTAGTAGGTCTCTAGTAGGTCTGTTCTCTAGTAAGTCTTTATTCATGTCTTACCCCTAAGCTCTTCATGACATTTTTCTTCTTAAATTCTATATATATGTGTTAGCATATGGTATTTCTCTCTCTCTTTGTGACTTACTTCACTCTGTATGACAGACTCTAGGTCTATTCACCTCATTACAAAGAGTTCAATTTCATTTCTTTTTATGGCTGAGTAATATTCCATTGTATATATGTGCCACATCTTCTTTATCCATTCTTCCAATGATGGACACTTAGGTTGTGTCCATCTTTGGGCCACCGTAAATAGAGCAGCAATGAACATTTTGGTACATGACTCTTTTTGAATTATAGTTTTCTCAGGGTATATGCCCAGTAGTGGGATTGCTGGGTCATATGGTAGTTTTATTTGTAGTTTTTTAAGGAACCTCCATACTGTTCTCCACAGTGGCTGTATCAATTTACATTCCCGCCAACAGTGCAAGAGGGTTCCCTTTTCTCCACACGCTCTCCAGCATTTATTGTTTCTAGATTTTTTGATGATGGCCATTCTGACTGGTGTGAGATGATATCTCATTGTAGTTTTGATTTGCATTTCTCTAATGATTAGTGATATTGAGCATTCTTTCATGTGTTTGTTGGCAATCTGTATATCTTCTTTGGAGAAATGTCTATTTAGGTCTTCCCCCATTTTTGGATTGGGTTGTTTGTTTTTTTGTTATTAAGCTGCATGAGCTGCTTATAAATTTTGGAGACTAATCCTTTGTCAGTTGCTTCATTTGAAAATATTTTCTCCCATTCTGAAGATTGTCTTTTGGTCTCATTTATGGTTTCCTTTGCTGTGTAAAGGCTTTGAAGTTTGCTTAGGTCCCATTTGTTTATTTTTGTTTTTATTTCCATTTCTCTAAGAGGTGGGTCAAAAAGTATCTTGCTGTGATTTATGTCATACAGTGTCCTGCCTATGTTTTCCTCTAAGAGTTTGATAGTTTCTGGACTTACATTTAGGTCTTTAATCCATTTTGAGCTTATTTTTGTGTATGGTGTTAGGGAGTGATCTAATCTCATACTTTAACATGTATCTGTCCAGTTTTCCCAGCACCAGTTCTTGAAGAGGCTGTCCTTTCTCCACTGTACATTCCTGCCTCCTTTATCAAAGATAAGGTGATCATATGTGCGTGGGTTTATCTCTGGGCTTTCTATCCTGTTCCATTGATCTATCTTTCTGTTTTTGTGCCAGTACCATACTGTCTTGATTACTTTAGCTTTGTAGTATAGTCTGAAGTCAGGAAGCCTGATTCCTCCAGCTCCATTTTTTGTTCTCAAGACTGCTTTGGCTATTCGGGGTCTTTTGTGTTTCCATACAAATTGTGAAACTTTTTGTTCCAGTTCTGTGAAAAATGCCAGTGGTAGTTTGATAGGGATTGCATTGAATCTGTAGATTGCTTTAGGTAGTAGACTCATTTTCACAATGTTGATTCTTCCAATCCAAGAACATGGTATATCTCTCCATCTATTTGTATCATCTTTAATTTCTTTCATCAGTGTCTTATAATTTTCTGCATACAGGTCTTTTGTCTCCTTAGGTAGGTTTATTCCTAGATATTTTATTCTTTTTGTTGCAGTGGTAAATGGGAGTGTTTTCTTGATTTCCCTTTCAGATTTTTCATCTTTAGTGTATAGGAATGCCAGAGATTTCTGTGCATTAATTTTGTATCCTGCTACTTTACCAAATTCATTGATTAACTCTAGTAGTTTTCTGGTAGCATCTTTAGGATTCTCTATGTGTAGTATCATGTCATCTGCAAACAGTGACAGCTTTACTTCTTCTTTTCTGATTTGGATTCCTTTTATTTCCTTTTCTCCTCTGATTGCTGTGGCTAAAACTTCCAAAACTATGTTGAATAAGAGTGGCGAGAGTGGGCAACCTTGTCTTGATTCTGATCTTAGTGGAAATGCTTTCAGTTTTTCACCATTGAGGATGATGTTGGCTGTGGGCTTGTCATATATGGCCTTTATTATGTTGAGGAAAGTTCCCTCTATGCCTACTTTCTGCAGGGTTTTTATCATAAATGGGTGTTGAATTTTGTCAAAAGCTTTCTCTACATCTATTGAGATGATCATATTGTTTTTCTCCTTCAATTTCTTAATATGGTTTATCACATTGATGATTTGCGTATATTGAAGAATCCTTGCATTCCTGGAATAAACCCCACTTGATCATGGTGTATGATCCTTCTAATGTGCTGTTGGATTCTGTTTGCTAGTATTTTGTTGAGGATTTTTGCATCTATGTTCATCAGTGATATTGGCCTGTAGTTTTCTTTCTTTGTGACATCCTTGTCTGGTTTTGGTATCAAGGTGATGGTGGCCTCGTAGAATGAGTTTGGGAGTGTTCCTTCCTATGCTATATTTTGGAAGAGTTTGAGAAGGATAGGTGTTAGCTCTTCTCTAAATGTTTGATAGAATTCACCTGTGAAGCCATCTGGTCCTGGGTTATTGTTTGTTGGAAGATTTTTAATCACAGTTTCAATTTCAGTGCTTGTGATTGGTCTTTTCATAGTTTCTATGTCTTCCTGATTCAGTCTTGGCAAGTTGTTCATTTATAAGAATTTGTCCATGTCTTCCAGGTTGTCCATTTTATTGGCATAGAGTTGCTTGCAGTAATCTCTCATGATCTTTTTTATTTCTGCAGTGTCAGTTGTTACTTCTCCTTTTTCATTTGTAAATCTATTGATTTGAGTCTTCTCCCTTTTCTTCTTGGTGAGTCTGGCTAATGGTTTATCTATTTTGTTTATCTTCTCAAAGAACCAGCTTTTAGTTTTATTGATCTTTGTTATTGTTTCCTTCATTTCTTTTTCATTTATTTCTGATCTGATTTTTATGATTTCTTTCCTTCTTCTAACTTTGGGATGTTTTTGTTCTTCTTTCTCTAATTGCTTTAGGTGCAAGGTTAGGTTGTTTATTTGAGATGTTTCCTGTTTCTTATGGTGGGCTTGTATTGCTATAAACTTCCCTCTTAGAACTGCTTTTGCTGCATCCCATAGGTTTTGGGTCGTCGTGTCTCCATTGTCATATTTTTCTAGGTATTTTTTTATTTCCTCTTTGAATTCTTCAGTGATCACTTCGTTATTAAGTAGTGTATTGTTTAGCCTCAATGTGTTTGCATTTTTTGCAGATTGTTTCCTGTAATTGATATCTAGTCTCATGGCCTTGTGGTCGGGAAAGATACTTGATAGAATTTCAATTTTCTTAAATTTACCAAGGCTTGATTTGTGACCAAAGATATGATCTATCCTGGAGAATGTTCCATGAGCACTTGAGAAAAATGTGTATTCTGTTGTTTTTGGATGGAATGTCCTATAAATATCAATTAAGTCCATCTTGTTTAATGTATCATTTAAAGCTTGTGTTTCCTTATTTATTTTCATTTTGGATGATCTGTCCATTGGTGAAAGTGGAGTGTTAAAGTCCCCTACTATGAATGTGTTACTGTCGATTTCCCCTTTTATGGCTGTTCGTATTTGCCTTATGTATTGAGGTGCTCCTATGTTGGGTGCATAAATATGTACAATTTTTATATCTTCTTCTTGGATCGATCCCTTGATCATTATGTAGTGTCCTTCTTTGTCTCTTGTAATAGTCTTTATTTTAAAGTCATTTTGTCTGATAAGAGAATTGCTACTCCAGCTTTCTTTTGGTTTCCATTTGCATGGAATATCTTTTTCCATCCCCTTACTTTCAGTCTGTATGTGTCTCTAGGTCTGAAGTGGGTCTCTTGTAGACAGCATATATATGGGTCTTCTTTTTGTATCCATTCAGCCAATCTGTGTCTTTTAGGGAACAATTTATTCCATTCACATTTAAGGTAATTATTGATATGTATGTTCCTATTCCCATTTTCTAAATTGTTTTGGGTTCGTTATTATAGGTCTTTTCCTTCTCTTGTGTTTCTTGCCTAGAGAAGTTCCTTTAGCATTTGTTGTAAACCTGGTTTTGTGGTGCTGAACTCTCTCAGCTTTTGCTTGTCTGTAAAGGTTTTAATTTCTCCATCACATCTGAATGAGATCCTTGCTGGGTAGAGTAATCTTGGTTGCAGGTTTTTCTCTTGCATCACTTTCAGTATGTCCTGCCACTCCGTTCTGGCTTGCAGAGTTCCTGCTGAGAGATCAGTTGTTAATCTCATGGGAATTCCCTTGTGTGTTATTTGTTGTTTTTCCTTTGCTGCTTTTAATATGGTTTCTTTATATTTAATTTTTGACAGTTTGATTAATATGTGTCTTGGCGTATTTCTCCTTGGATTTATCCTGTATGGGACTCTCTGTGCTTCCTGGACTTGATTAACTATTTCCTTTCCCACATTAGGGAAGTTTTCAACTATAATCTCTTCAAATATTTTCTCAGACCCTTTCTTTTTCTCTTCTTCTTCTGGAACCTCTATAATTCGAATGTTGGTGCGTTTAATGTTGTCCCAGAGGTCTCTGAGACTGTCCTCAGTTCTTTTCATTCTTTTTTCTTTATTCTGCTTTGCAATAGTTATTTCCACTATTTTATCTTCCAGGTCACTTATGCGTTCTTCTACCTCAGTTATTCTGCTATTGATCCATCTAGAGTATTTTTCATTTCATTTATTGTGTTGTTCATTGTTGTTTGTTTCATTTTTAGTTCTTCTAGGTCCTTGTTAAATGTTTCTTGCATTTTGTCTATTCTATTCCCAAGATTTTGGATCATCTTTACTATCATTATTCTGAATTTTTTTCAGGTAGACTGCCTATTTCCTCTTCATTTATTAGGTCTGGTGCGTTTTTATCTTGCTCCTTCACCTGCTGTGTGTTTTTCTGTCTTCTCATTTTGCTTATATTACTGTGTTTGGGGTCTCCTTTTTGCAGGCTGCAGGTTCGTATTTCCCATTGTTTTTGATGTCTGTCCGCAGTGGCTAAGATTGGTTTAGTGGGTTGTGTAGGCTTCCTGGTGGAGGGGACTAGTGCCTGTGTTCTGGTGGATGAGGCTGGATCTTGTCTCTCTGCTGGGCAGGTCCACGTCTGGTGGTGTGTTTTGGGGTGTCTATGGTCTTATTATGATTTTAGGCAGCCTCTCTGCTAATAGGTGGGGTTATGTTCCTGTTTTGCTAGTTGTTTGGCATAGGGTGTCCAGCACTGTAGCTTGCTGGTTGTTGAGTGAAGCTGGGTGGTGTTGAGATGGAGATCTCTGGGAGATTTTCGCCGTTTGATATTATGTGGAGCTGGGAGGTGTCTTGTTGACCAGTGTCCTGAAGTTGGCTCTCCCACCTCAGAGGCACATCACTGACTCCTGGCTGCAACACCAAGAGCCTTTCATCCACACGGCTGCAACCACACATGGACCAATTACACAGATTGAGGACAGTTTGACAGAATCAAGGATGAGTTCAGCAGCCCCTTACTTCCTCGAGGTAGCAATGCTTGTTGGTTGACGCAGTTGATAAAAATGTTGCCATGATCTCCAGGAGTCTTCAAAGTTGCACTACTTCTTGAGAGAAAAATCCATTGTGGGATTATCCAGAAAATGCACCTTTCACCAGTACTGTGAAAAATAAATTTGTAACAGGAACCCCAGTATCCCTGAAGTGCTCCATGGTTGCTCCTCCATGCAGACCAAACCTTAGAGTGTAATTAATTAATTAATTAATTTTTGGCTGCTTTGGATCTTCGTTGTTATTCGCAGGCTTTCTCTAGTTGTGGCAAAGGGGGGTTACTCTTTGTTGTGGTGCGCGGGCTTCTCATTGTGGTGGCTTCTCTTTCTGCACTTGTTGTGGAGCACCGAATCTAGGTGTGCCGGCTTCAGTAGTTGTGGCCTGTAGGCTCAGTAGTTGTGGCGCATGGGCATAGCTGCTACATGGCACGTGATATCTTCCCTGACCAGGGCTCGAACCCATGTCCCCTGCATTGGCAGGCGAATTCTTAACCACTGTGTCACCGGGGAAGTCCCAGAATCACAGTCTCCCTTTTAATATACCTTAAGCCCAAAGAATCCATGGAAAATTGTTACAGAAAATAAGACAATAAAATATTGTAAGGACTATAACAGAAGCATATAGTACACAGTTCATATAGACACATCCCAAGCAGTTATAAAGTATATTAAAAGGGAGGCTGCAATTTTATTTTATTTTTTATTATTTTTTAACATCTTTATTGCAGTATAATTGCTTTACAATGATATGTTATTTTCTGCTTTATAACAAAGGGAATCAGTTATACATATGCATATGTTCCCATATTTCTTCCCTTTTGCATCTCCCTCCCTCCCACCCTCCCTATCCCACCCCTCTAGGTCGTCACAAAGCACCTAGCTGCTCTCCCTGTGCTATGCGGCTGAGGGAGGCTGCAATTTTAAACGGATAAGATAAATTATACCCACAAACTCCCAGTATTTCCTGAAACATTGCAATATGAAACCCTATTGTAGGAAACCGAAGATTCCAGGAGACATTCTACAAATGAAGGACTCTAAACGCTGTGGTTGGATAAGGAATTCTGGAAGGAAGGTATCCTCACCCAAGGAGGGCAGGTTCCTATACTTCTCTAACATCACATCCCTGTACAATTCCCACTGATCTTGGTCAAGGCATTCTCACTCCTCTTGAGAGAAATCTATGGCCATATCCTGGAATGCCAGCAGTCCCTGAAATTAAACGTACACATGCCATGTGGCCACGGGAAGAGTTCATAAGGCGACCCAAGAAGAAAACAGCAAGTTAAGAGAACTGGTTTTAATTTAGAAAAGTGTCTTGAATTATCCACTAATTTTATATATATATATATATATATATATATTTACAAAGTAACTTTCTCTACCTTATTTCTAACTACAAGAAAAGAGTGTGGCATGTGATCCACAAAATCAGTATAGAGACTATACTTATCTGGAAAAGAAATGATAAAATGATGGTTTCAACACAGGCATATGCATTTTTGAGTGTTTTATTTATATCAAACTGGATAAAATGTGTGTATTTCTCAGACGGAAAAGATTAGTCGAGGTAGGAATGTATCCTTCAACTATTCGTGGTTACACAAGTACACTGGGGAGATTGTAAAAGTGCAGATTGTGATTCAGTAGGTCCGGTGGGCCTGAGTTCTATTTTTTTTAACAAGCTCATTTTTAAATAGTGATGTCACAGTCTATGATTCATTAAGCACAATTGGGAATAGCAGAGACATAAGAAGGAAAGGTAAAAATTCATAGTTAACTTTGAACTTAAAGTGTTTTATGGATTTTACACCTTTAATAGGATAGTAAGCACAACAGCAACAATCATTTGTGAATATTTACTATAAACCATGTATCTTTCTAACTTTTTTGTGTAGGATTCCAGGATAAAGGTCTGGGCTGCGGTCACAGTGGGCGGGGTCTCCAGGCTGGGCCGCCCCTCCAGGAGCCCCTTTGGGGCCCTGCGCTCCTGCTGGCTCCCTCCCCCGGTGCCCCCCTCCCTCCCAGAAGGCCTTGGGGAAGAGCAGTCCCACCCCCTAAGCCCAGAACGACACCCGCGTTTCCGCAGAGCTGGAACTCCCACAGCTCGGGGTCTGTTCCCTCCACCGTCACGGAACGGGCCCGGAGCCCGAGGGCAGGGCGGCCTCACTGAGGCTGCCGGCACTGGAGGGGCCCCGGCGGCCGAAGCAGCGACAGTCGTGCGGACGGCGGGCCGGTAAGTAGGCGCCGACGCTCCGCCTGGTCTGGTGCCCGGGCGGCAGCGCAAGACCAGCTTCTGAGGGACAGGGGTTCGCTGCCACCCGCCGCTGCTATGCAGAAAAAGCGACCCCCAGCGTCTGGTCCCGGGGAACTTCGGTCCCTCCTCTCGCGCCTGCCCTTTGCCTGGCTCGCGGGGCCTGTGGGGCGTGGGGAGGGGGTCGGCCTGAGCGTCCTGAGGGAAAATGGGGCAAGGGAGGAGCAGGGTCTGGCTGCCGCGTCACCGCCCCTACTCCCAACTGTGGGGAAAGCGTCTGAAAACTCCTCCCGAGGCTCGCAGTCCCCTTATTCAGTCGAGTCCCTCTGCGCTCCTTCCTCCCTGAGCTAAAGTACCGGGAAGGAGGGGACAGGGCAGGGGCCTGGCGCAGGTAATGGGGAACATCAGAAGGTGATTGTTAACTAAGGAAAACCTGCTCTCCCAACGTGAGGAATGTAGCGCTTTTCTTTGTATGTGAAGATGCCAGAGTCTGGGCTCACTGAAATCCTTCCTTTCATATGCACCGCAGCTCTCTGGGGCCTGCATTCTGTATTTGCATATCCTGAGTGCCTCAGGGCCCGCGGCTCACACTGGAGGGCTGCAAGTGCTGATGACTGTGACATCCTTTGTTTACTGAGATGGCAAGAAATATTCCATTTCTCACAGGCTTGAGGGGCAGACAGTGAAAAAGTGTCAGAGAATCTCACTCAGCATGTACTTTGGTTTACATATAGATTATATTTATAGATAACTGTGCTAATAGAGATTCACAAGTCCAATCAACTTGTGCTACTGCCCTCTATGTATTTATTTCATCAATATTCATAAGAAATGCCTATAGATTTGACTTAATCCATATAAATAGGATAATGATTTTTAAAGGAAACATAATAGAAATATAACAACAAAAACTTTACCACTAAAGGCTGGGTCTGCAACAACCTAAATAAATGTTCCATTGTTAAAATATTGAAAGATGTATTCAATAGAAATATCAACAAAAATGACAAATAATAGGGGCAGCGGAATGTTCACATGTTCTATCTTTATCATTAAAGTGGCAGAAAATCATTTATTAGTAGGCACTGGGGGCAGAAGATGCCTGATTTTATATCTTTGTCATATTTGTACAGTTGTTTCAACAAGTTACTTAAAGACAAAATGGAAAAACAAGGAGGTTTGTGACTGAGATCATGTTGATGTGAAACCGGGGATGGCCACCTTGTGCCAGGTGAGTTAAATTTACCTGGCAGGTAGACCTCAGAGCTCCTGAGAAGCAAGGGTTGGAGATTTTCTGCTGGGTGCCCCTTAGGTTCTGAGACTTGACTGATTGTGAGTCATGTTCCAGGAAAGACCTGGTCACAGGAAAAGGGTGGGAATAGAGTGATTTGGGGAGCAGCTAACATCATTCATCACGGCTCACGGCCTGAATGAATTTTAAAGAAACAGGAAAACAAATGCTTCTTATGGAATCAGAGAATGTGAGGGCTGGACAATCCCAGAAAATGAGGAACACCCGTCCCATTTTCCAGATGAGAAAACAGAGGCCCAGCAAGGTGAAATCCCTCACCCAAGTTGCACCCGTCTCTCCTCCCCACTACATGGTCCATGGAAGCAGGACTCTTCCTGTCGTGATCACTGCTGAACCCCCAAAAGGGCCAGGTATCTAGCAGCTGCTCCAAAAATTTTGGTTGACTGTAGGAACAATGCTATTCCTTCCTTTCTCACTCTTATTCAGGATTGTGCCAAGAACTCCCCAGTTTTCAATGTCATTCGATAAATGTAAATATTAATTGAGTTTTGTTGTTATGAGGACTTAGGCTTTGAAGGTAACAGACTTGGTTCAGATTCTGGTTCTGCCACTCAATAGCTGTTTGGCTTTGGGAAAATTACTAAACCTCTCTAAGCTTATTTCCTCCTTTGTAAAGTGGGGATAAATGTATCTGAGCCAGCAGAGCACTTGCATGAGAGATGTGCACTAAATATTGGTCTTTCTCACTCTCCCCCGCCATCTCTCTGTTCTTCCCAGAGAAGTTGTACAGAAGGATATAGTACTTTTTAAAAATAAATAATTAATTAATTAAATTTTGGCTGCGTTGGGTCTTCGCTGCTATATGCGGGCTTTCTCTAGTTGCGGCAAGTGGGGGCTACTCTTTGTTGCGGTGCACGGGCTACTCATTGCGGTGGCTTCTCTTGCTGGAGTTGTTGTGGAGCACTGACTCTAGGTGCGCCGGCTTCAGTAGTTGTGGCCTGCAGGCTCGGTAGTTGTGGTGCATGGGCATAGCTACTCCGCGACATGTGGGATCTTCCCTGAGAAGGGCTTGAACCCATGTCCCCTGCGTTGGCAGGCAGATTCTTAACCACTGTGCCACCTGGGAACTCTGATAGAGTACTTTATAAAGAGGGGTTTTAATTTATTTCAGATAGTGTACATTTTTCTTCTGGAAAAGATTTTTCCGCTATAGTAACATTAACACGCAATACCACTACAAATGCAGTATTCTATGGGTTAGATATTATCAGTAATTTTATAAATAAATGGGCAAAGGCCAAAGCACTAGGTAATGGGGAGTAAGAAGATTCAAATCTTGGGTGCCCCCCCACGCCAATTTCAAGAGCAGGGTGTGTTTTGCAAATCCATATTTCATCTGGTCTTTGTTTCTCATCCATCCTCTGTGTCTGCTTTTCTCAAGAAGACTCAGATCCTCCGCTTTCACACCTTCCCGGCTGGCTGTGCTCCAGCTCCTGTCCTGAAACCTCTGCATGCATGGGTGTGCCTGCTCTCCCTGTGCGTCACCAGCTTTGCCAGGGAGCTGCTGTATCGTGCACTGCTTGCTGTACTCCAGAGTACCTAGACTCTTCTTCTACATGAAGTACACTCTCATCACCATGAGTGCACGCCCATCCCCTTACCTTATATCCTGACTCTAAGCCAGGTTTGGGGGTGACTGCAGTGTGCGTCCAGCTATGTGAGCTGCTGGGATGAAAGTAAAGTTCCCAACTTTTGAAGTTGCAGGCTTGAGGGCCACACAGTGATTTAAAGTCGGGTCGCCTGACTTAAAGGGGGGGCTGATTGATTTAAAGCCAGGGCAGCTGACTTAAACCCCACTTGTCTCAGCTGCAGGACGAGACCAACTCTGGCAGTGCACGGGTTCGCTCCAAGCCAGCACTGCTGTTCAGGAAGAGCTTCCAGTAGCGCCTTAGTGCAGGGGGACTTGGTGTGTTGTCCTGCCCCTGCCCTCAGAGGGGGGCCACCTGCTCTTCTGGAGGAGAATCAGGGAGGGGGAAGTGCAGAGTCCCACCTGGAGTTGCGACACCCCTTGTCTGATGTCAGGGAAGGGGTGGGGCGGGGATGTGTGGTGTCCTGGGGCTGGACTCACCAGGTCGACTCAGCTTCTCAGCCTCCTAACCTCCCCACACACACCCCACAAGAGTCTCCAATAATATGTAATTGTGCCTTAGGTTCTCGGTCTTCAGACTCATACCCAGGCTCCCAGGTCCCTTGATTCAGCCAATTCCTCTGTGCTCTTTCTTCTATTAGATACAGTCCATGAGGGAGGGGCTGGGGGATGGGGCTGGAGGAACGCCAGCAACACTGACCTCAACTGACTAAAGAGAGCCGGGGCCTGCGCTCTCACATATGTGTGAGGACACTTAAGGTGGAATCGAGGGGCCCAGTTAGAGGCAGTCCTTGCTGCCTCAAGTGAGTATGGATCACCGTCGGGTGGGGAGCACGCTGACCCCTGAGAAGTACTGTTAGGAGGATGTGTTCCTCCCTCGGCTTCAAGGACGTGGGTGGGCTTCAGGGCTCCAGTTCCCCTCCAGGCCTCGAGATCTGACTGCACCCCAGTGGCCTTGCAGACCTGGCTCCTGTCCCAGAACTTTCCAGGCTCCAGGAAGAATCCAGACTGCAGAGTTGGTGCCTGAGCGCTCCAGCTTAAAAAGTGCTGTCCCTGGGGACCCAACAGTGGAGGGAGGAAGGGTGAAGGGAGTAGGGGTGTAGGGTAGGGAGGGGTGGCTGCCCTGGGAGTTGTTGAGAGAGAAATATCGCCCCCCACACCCCCTTCACCCTGCAACTGACCCATTGATGCCATAGGATCTCAGGGCCGTTTAGTCAGAGATGCCTCTGCTTCTTTACTCCTGTGTTCAAAACTATGCAAAACCAGCTCTTCATCCACTTGCTGCCTTGCCAGGACTTTTAAAGCACTGTTCTTTTGAAGCACTCATTCCCTAAACTGCACTTTGGAGCTGTCCCAGCTATTTAAAAGTGTTCTCCTTAAACTGAGACTAAATCCTACTCTTCTGGAAAAACGACCTTCACTTCAGAGGAGATCGTCTTTTCTGCCCATTCCTTCTTTCTACTTCCCTCTTAAGCACCCCTGTGCTCAAAGAGCTTGGTGATGTATTTTTTGCTTGATGTCAAAAAGAAACCTTCCCCATGCACCCCAAAAAGCTTTTCTGGAACATAGGTGTTTCAAAACCATGACAGTGTTTTGCAGTTAGTATACACTGGGTAGACTGCCTAGCGATCCCTCCAAGAGCCAGAGGTGAGCAACACCTTTACTTATTTGACTGGATGTCCTTCAAGTTTAGAAAGGTCCTATTCTTATGCTCCAGCAGATAAGACAGAACCCTGGATGGCTGTGGCTGTGATTAGATAGCTTCTGATGATTTTATTTCCCTTACTGAGCTGCTGCTTCTAGGTTAAATTCATTTTATTACCTGTCCATTGTGTGTGTGTGTGTGTAAGTGGACCTCTCACTGTTGTGGTCTCTCCTGTTGCGGAGCACAGGCTCTGGACGCGCAGGCTCAGAGGCCATGGCTCACGGGCGTAACCGCTCCGCGGCATGTGGGATCCTCCCGGACTGGGGCACGAACCCGTGTCCCCGGCATTGCAGGCGGACTCTCAACCACTGAGCCACCAGGGAAGCCCTACCTGTCCATTTATAAAGAAAGACTGACAAAGTCACTGTAATAGGTCAGGAGTCTGAGCTCAGGGTTTGTCAAATGTACTCACAGGGAGGAAGGTGGATAAAAATAGGTGGGTAAAATAGGAGGGTTGGAAAGTACAGCCAGGACAACCGTGTTCACCATGCGTACTAATAAAGGCCAGAATCTCCTCATTTATGTCTGGTGGGAAGTTCTGATGGTTTCACAGGAGGGGTTTTAATTTAAACTCAAACTCAAGTTAACTCAAGTCATATTCACACTAGGGGACTTCCCAGAGGGCGCTGAAGCACCGGCAGAACCCACCTGCACTCGCAGTTTGGCACTCCAGGATCTGTTGGGTTTGGAGATGGGGTTGTTGTAACCCCAAGGAGGTGAGCAGAGACGAGGAGTTGATTACCGGTCTCCTCTGACTCTCTGGCCCAAATTGCCTGGCTTCACAGCGGGGACAGAGTTTTGCTTTCAGCAGCTGATGGGGCACTTTCAGGCTGGTGGGGTTGCCCAGTGGCCCGACAGCCTGAGAGGCTGACTGTGGTGTGACTGCCCTTTGTTTCTCCAGAATCTGTACATCAGGAGGTGCATGGCTGCGGGAGCCCATTCACCGCCCTCCCCCAAGGGGGATGGCACCTTCCCTGGCTGTACCCTATGATCACCAGGTACTTGAAATGAATGCAAGTTTTTTGACTTCAAGGAAAAGCTCACATAACCGCTCTGCTTCATAATGTGTGAGATTTACGATAATGGAAAGTCATTATAAAGAACAGGTAGAAAACTCACCTGTTGGTCTCCAAGTAGGAGTTTATTTTGCACGAATTCCTCCTACATGAGTAGATAGTAGAGGTTTATTTTTGTTCCTGTGTGTGTAGTTGTGGCAGAGGATGTAGGTATGGTGATTTGAAGCCCTCAAAGAAATATTCTCAGAACTCTCAAGACTTTTCCTGATTGGAACGGAAAGAGATCTGGAAAAGAAGGAAAAGAAAAGGAGGAGGGAGAACGAATGACTGTTTTTCAGTAAATTCACCTTCCTTTTTGATTGCTCTGTTTTCTCATTTCTTTTAACTTCTATGTATGTCTAATGGAAAAATGTAGAAAGGCTGATTTTTATGCTTTAAAAGATTTTACATCACAAAGAAACTAGAAGTGGCTAACAGAACTTATTCAAGTCAATGTTACATAGAGACTTTGATATTAAATTTGTATAATAAAATGGGTTAATCCAAATTTACTCTTTCTTTTTGAGTGAATATTTGTAACATTTTTGTAGATAATAATTTATCCTAGATATACAAAATTGTGAGAATGGGTACCATTTTTCACCACTTAAATGAATAGATCATACACTTTAAATGACAATGTTGTGTCTTACATGTTTTTTTTAATTCATTGATTTCCAAAACTTGTGTTTATTTAACTGATTTCTATCTAATAACCAGTGTCTCCCCTTTATGGTTTCTTTATATTTTATTGATCTATTTACATTATTATATTAGTTTCAGAGGTACAACATAGTGCTTCATAAATGTTTAGCTTGTTCTCCATTTATACTTATTATAAAAGAGTGGCTCTATTCCGCATGCTATACTGTACGTCACTGTAGATTATTGATTTTATACATAGTGGATTCTTCCTCAGAACCTCCTACCACTATTTTGCTCCTCCACCTTGTCTCTCCCTGCTGGTAACCACTAGTCTATTCTTTAATCTGTGAGTCTGTTTTGCTGTTGTTGTTGTTGTATTCAATTTTTTAGTTGCCACGTGTAAGTGATAGCCTACCAGGCTTGTTTTCTCTGTGGCTTATTTTACTAAGCATAATACCCTCCAAGTCCATCCACGTTCTTGCAAACGGCAAAATTTCATTTTTTGCTGAAGTCATCATAAAAAATCTTTTTTATCCCCTAACCTGTTGATGAACACTTAGTTTGACTCTATATCTTGGCTATGGCAAATAACACTGTTATGAACATTGGTGTGCAGTTATTTTTTTGAAATAGTGTTTTTGTTTTCTTCTGATGTACCCAAGAGTGAAATTGCTGGATATTATGGTAGTTCTATTTTTAGTTTTTTTGTGGAACCTCCATTCTGCTTTCCACAGTAGCTGCACTACTTCACATTCACATCAAGAGTGTACAAGAGTTTCCCTTTCTCCACATCCTCGCTAACCTTTGTTATTTGTGACCTTTTTGATGACAGCCATTCTGACAAGCCTGAGGTGGTATATCTCATTGTTTTGGTTTGCATTTTATTGACGATTAGCTATGTTTAGCATCTTTGTGAGTTCTGGCTGTCTCTCTGTATTTTTTCCTTGGAAAAATGTCTATTTAGGTCTTCTCATTTTTTATAAAAAGATTTTGTGTGTTGTTCTGATATTGAGTTGTTTGTGCTGCTTCTGTAGTTTAGATATGAACCCTTGCTTGGTCATCTTTTTGGTGTTAACCTCTTATCATGCGCAAATATTGTCTCTACTTCAGCAGGTTGTCTTTTCATTTTGTCTTTGGTTTCCTTTGCTGTGCAAAATCTTTTAAGTATAGTGAAGTCC
The DNA here is from genome assembly GCF_011762595.2 of Tursiops truncatus. NCBI lineage: Eukaryota > Metazoa > Chordata > Mammalia > Artiodactyla > Delphinidae > Tursiops > Tursiops truncatus. The sequence goes on from NC_047037.1 coordinate 34,628,029, forward strand.
CATTTGTTTATTTTTGCTTTTGTTTCATTTGCCTTAGTAGACTGAACCTAAAACTGTTGCTATCATTTATGTTGAAGAATGTTCTGTATATTCCTCTAGGGGTTTTATGGTCCTACATTTAGGTCTTTCTTCAGTTTTGCGTTTATTTTATATATGGTGTGCTAAAATACTCTAATTTTATTCTTTTCCATGTAGCTGACCAGTTTTCGTAGTACCACTTATTGAAGAGACAGTTTTTTCTCCATATTGCCTGCTTTGTCATAAATCAATTAAATATATGTGTGTGGGCTTCTTTCTGGGATCTCTATTCTATTCCAGTGATCTTTGAGTCTGTTTTTGCTCTTGCCCGATTCTCTTTGATTACTCTCGCTTTTCAGTATAACCTGAAGTCAAGGTGCGTGACGCCTCCAGCTCTGTTCTTTTTCAAGATTGTTTGGCTATTTGGGGTCTTTGTGTTTCTATACAAATTTTAAAATTACTTTTTCAAGTTCTGTGAAAATGCTTTGGTATTCTGATAGGGATTGAATTAAATCTGTAGATTGTCTTTGGTAGTATGGTGATTTTAGCAGTATTAATTCTTCCAGTCCATGTACCTGCTATATTTTCCCATCTTTTTCTGTTGCCTTCAACTTCTTTCACCAATGGCTAATAGATTTCTGAGTACATGTCTTTTACCTGCTTTGGGGTGTTTTTTCCTAGGTATCTTATTCTTTTTGGTGTGATTGCATATGGTATTGTCTTCTTAATTTTTTTCTTTCTGACAGCTTTGAGTTTTGTTTTTTCTTCTTTTTCTAATTCCTTCAGGTGTAATGTTAAGTTCCTTATTTGATATTTTTCTTGTTTCCTAAGAATAAGCTTGTATCACTCTAACTTCCTCCTATAACTTCCCACACTGCATTGGCTGTGTCCCATAGATTTTGGATCATTGTGTGTTCATTTTCATATTGTCTTGGGTATTTTTAGAATCCCTCTTTAATTTCTTCAGTGTTCCTTTCTTCCCCTTTTATTCCCTTCATCTATGATGTGAGGACTATCTTTAATATTATGTTTGGATTTCTTTCAGTTGCGTGTGTGTGTGTGTGTGTGTGTGTGTGTGTGGTTATTTAAGTTGCTGAGCTCTGAATTTCACATGGACACTAACAACACTGCATTGTTACTCTGCTCCCCCACAGTTACTGAATTTGACCTTGTATTTTACAGTTACTTGTTTCCTGTGTCCCTTAGCTTCTTATTGTGAATATTCATGATTTTATTACTGTTTTCTTTCATCCTTCCTATTAGCTGTGTACATGGTTGATTTACTGCCTTTGTTGAATATTTGCCTTATCCAATGAGGTTTTTCCTTTAGTAAGTTTCCTTTCCTAATTTTTATGTTTCAGTCGTGGCCTTTTCTTTTTCACTGAGAAAAGCCCCTTTAAGTTTTCTCATAAAGCTGGTTTGGCGATGCTGAGCTCTTTTAGTTTTGCTTCTCTGTAAAACTTTAGATCTCACCATCAAATCTGAAGGAGAGCCTCACTGGATAGAGTATTTTTGGTTATAGGCTTTTCCCTTTCATGACTTTAAATATACCATGCCACTCCTTTCTGGCATGCAGAGGTTATCCTGAAAAGTCAGCTGATAACTTTATGCAAGTTCCCATGTTTGTAACTTGTTGCTTTTCCTTTGCTCCTTATAATAGTGTCTTTTTATCTTTATTTTTTTGCATTTTAATTACAGTGAGTCTTGGTGTGGTCCTCTTTGGGTTGATCCTGTTTTGGCCTTACTGTGTTTACTGGACATGGATGTCTGTGTTCTTTCCCAGGTTATGGAAGTTTTCAGCTCTTATGTCTTCACGTATGTTCTACACTGCTTTCTCTTTCCTTTTTGTTTCTGGGACCAGTATAATGCAAATATTAGTACACTTGATGTTGTTTCACAAGTCTGTTCAACTTTCCTCATTTCATTTTAATCTATTGTTTTACCATTCATCTTCAGTGATTGCCAGTACTCTGTCCTTCAGTTTTCTCATTCATTCCCCTGTATCATGTGGTCTACAGTAGTTTCCTTTTAGTGCATTTTTCATTTCAGTTATTGTATTCCTCATCTCTGTTTTGTTTCTCTTTAATGGTCTAACTCTTTTTTAAAAAACTCTAACTTCTTGCTGTGGTTGTCCGTTCTTCTCCTGAGTTCTTTGATCAACTTTATAGTCATTACCTTGAACTCTTTGTTGAGGATATTGGCTATCTCCACTTCACTTAGATCTTCTTCTGATTTCTTATCTTGTTCCTTCATTTGGATTGTGTTTTTGTGTCACCTCATTTTTCTTAACTTGCTGTTTTTATTGCTATGTATGTAGTAGGCTCATTACATTTCCTGACCTCGGAGAAGTGGCCTTTTGTAGGAGAGGTCCTATGTGTCCCAGCAGCCCATTGTCCCCTGGTCACTAGAACTATATGTTCTAGTTGTACCCCCTATGTGGGCTGCTTGGGCTCTTCTATTGTGGTGGGCTGACTACTGTGGGTGGTCTGGTAGGCTTGGCTGCCCCCAGAGTGCTTGTTTGCCAGATTCTTCTTGTATGGAGGCTGTCTGTGCTGCTTGGTGAGGCTAAATCATAAGGCAGCTGGCTGCACATCTCTGGGGACACCAAATCTAGTGCTGGTTCACTGTGGGTTGTATTGCAGTCCAGGTGATATCAGGGCTAGTGCCCAGTCACTGGTCCTGGGGCTATGCTGGCTACTGGGAGGAAGACACAGGTCCTGAGTTCTGGCTGCAGGACCCAGGAGTTGCAGAGTTGGTATTGGATCACTGTTCCTGACACAGCTATCTGCAGGGTCTGTGGTATCCCTAATCTTGTGCTGGCATTCTGATGGGCAGGGTCAGGACCAAGCTGAGTCCATGGCTGCTTCTGGCCTGCAAGCGAGTGTTCTGGTCACACAGGCTGCTGGACGATGGTATTCCTGGAGCTGGTGTGTGCCTGTTGGTGTATGAGGCTAGAGCAGATTTGCTGTTGGGTAAGTCCAAGCTCCATCCAGTCCCTGTGCAGTAATCACCTGCCAACGGTGAGACTGATTCCAAGGTCAGAGCAGACTTACTTGTCAGAGGGGCCAGGGACTCTGGGGCTGCTGTCTGTCCACTGAGGTGTGGAGGCTGGTCCTGGGGCTTTTGGTGGCTGGGCCCATGTCCAGGGGCAGCTGTGCATTGAGAGGTTCTGAAGGCAGCCTGTTTGCTGGTGCATGGGGCTATGTCCCTGCTCAGTTAGTTGCTTGGCCTGCAGCCTCCTAGTAATTGTGTCTACGGTCTGGTGGAAATGGGAAGAGCTAGGTCCTGAGGCTAAAAAGATAGAGGGAGGATTTGGAAATTATGCTTGCTAGTGCCACTGGCCACGAGGTAGAAGGAGCTCCCCCAAATGGCTGCTGCCAGTGTCTATGTCCCTGAGGCTGTGCTGTAGTTGCCTCTTGCCTCTCTGGGAGACTCTCCAAGATCAGGAGGTAGGTGTGACCCAGGATCCTTTCAAATGACTGCTTCTGTTCTGATTCTCCGGTCATGTGGGATTTTGTGAGCATCTTTTTTTTTTTTTTTCTGGTACGCGGGCCTCTCACATTTGTGGTCTCTCCAATTGTAGAGCACAGGCTCGGGGGCTCAGGCTCAGCGGCCATGGCTCACGGGCCGCTGCCCCCGCGGCATGTGGGATCCTCCTGGACCGGGGCACGAACCTGTGTCCCCTGCATCGGCAGGCGGACTGTCAACCACTGCGCCACCAGGGAAGCTCTGTGAGCATCTTTTAAGTGTGGACTCTCTATTTCCCACAACCCTCTGGCTCTCTAGAAAATAAGCACTACTGGTCTTCAAACCCCAACTTTCTAGGAATACTTCTTTCCAGCACAGGATCCCTGGGTTTGGGAGCCTGATGTTCTGTTCATACCCCTTGCTACCTGGAAGCACCTCAGAAATTGTAACTATTCTCGTATTTCTGGGCCACCCACCTGGTGGTATGAGTCTTGACTTTATTGAGATTTTGCCCTTCCTTCCTGTCTTGCCGAGGCGCTTTCCTTATATCTTTAGCTCTAAAACATCTTTTATGGTAGGTCCCAGCCTTTTTCATCAATTGCTGTTCTGTAAACAGTTGTGACTTTGGTGTGCCCATGAGAGGCATCAAGCTCTGGGTCTTTGAATGCTGCCATCTTGGACAGTCTCTCCACTTCATTCTTAAATAATATTATTTAATTTTTGTTAGTATCTTATTTGATTAGCGACAGTTTGAAATTTATGATCACTCATGTTTACTTCTGTTTTAAAAAATTGAATAGTGCATTCATTCATTTTGAAATGAAGGTAGTGACCTGTGAATTTACATAACTCAAATATCAAGGATAGGACAAAAGCCTTTTCTACCTGTGTTACCCTCAAACCCTGCTCCCCAACCCAGCCTGGGGATTAACCTCTTGCACCCATGCTCACCTTCTGTTTTTGGACCGTTAACCATCACTGCATCTGTATGTGTGTTGACAAAGTGAACTCTAGTCTTCCCAGTTTTTGTTTTGTTTTTTGGATTAGAGAACAGTCCTACTATGAATGTACATTTACTGGTCTGCTGAAGTTCATATATAAACCTGTCAAGCACATTACCAGAATTGGGATTGCTTGTATATACAATTTGATAAATTTTAGAGACAATGGTAGAACAGAAGTAAATTGTATTTCAAATCCCACAATATTCTCACACCATGAAAACCCTTCCCTTTTTAATATATTTGTGTGTAGTTTATCTTTATGTCCATACTATATTTCCCAGAGATGGGTAAGTGTTATGTTTCTTGCTAGCACATTTATCGTATTGTTCAAAGTCAAGCATTTAGTGGTTTAACATGATCATATATCCATGAGCTTGCAAATACAAGATCTTCTCTCACACTGTCTTTTACTCCCTGCTGTTTTATATTGCCCTCCTAATTCTCAGTCCTGGTCTTTCTTTATGTTCTTCATCAACCTGGATAGGTTATACTATTTTCTCCCTTATTCAAGGCTAATAGAATAGAATAGAACAACCAGAAATAAACCCTGATATATGGCCAACTGATTTTTGACAAGTTTCCAAGTCTTTTCAAAGTAGAAAGGATAGTATTTTCAACAAATGGTGCTGAGAAGTCTTGTCAACATGCAAAAGAAGGAAGATGGACCCTTACCTAACATCATATGCAAACATTAATGGAAACGTATCAAGAAACTAAATATAAGACCTAATAAAATAAAAAGTCTTAGAAGAAGGCACAGGACAAGAGCTTCATGACATTGGATCTGGCAGTGTTTTCCTCAATATGAAATGAAGGAACAGCAGAGGTACAGCTAACAAAAAAATAAACAATTTGCAGTACATAATTTTTAAAAAATGTGTATCAAAGAAATGTAAACAGAATAAAATTGCAACCCATAAGATGGGAGAAAACATTTGAAAGCCATCTATCTGACAAGACATTTCTATTCAGAATATACAGAGAACTCCTACAGCTCAACAAAAAGCAAAAACCCTGATTAAAAAATGGATCAAAGACTTGAATAGAGGGTTCTTCAAAAAGATGTACAAATGACTAAGCACTTGAATAGATGCTCCATATCACTAAATGCATGTTTATATATTTGTGTGCATGCATACACACACAAGCACACAGACACATACACAAGCAGAAAACAAGTATTGGTGAGGATGTGAGGGAGTTGGAAGGATTGTGCTGTCAGTGGGAATGTAGAATGATACAGCTGCTTTGCAAAAGAGTATGGCAATTTTTCAGATATTGAAAAATAGAATTACTACATGATCAAGGAATTTTACTATGAGGTATACCCAAAGGAATTGAAATCAGGGTCCTAAAGAAATATTTGTACTCCAGTGTTTAGAGCAGTAATAATCACAGCAGCTAAAATATGAAAGCAACCTAAGTGTTCATCCACTAGTTCCTGGATAAACAAAGTGTGGTATACCCATATAATACAATATTGTTCACTGTTAAGAAGGAAAAGATCTATGAATATGCTACAACATGGATGAGTCTTGAGGAAATTTAGATACCATAATGCCATTTTTTGACTTTTAGTGAGTTATAACAATACAACTACTTATTTCAATTATATGGGGTACTTAGTGTAGTCAAAACCATAGAAATTGGAAGGGTAATGATGCTTTTCAGGTGGTTGTGGAACAAAAAGGAAAGTTATGTTTAAAGGATATAGAGTTACAGTTTTAAAACGTAGAAAACAATTAGAAAGATAAATGGTGATGTGCATCACCCAATAATATGAATGTATTTAATATCACTGAACGGTGCACTTTATAATAATTCACGTTATATTTTATGTTATTTGATTTTACTAACATACAAAATTGGGAAAGAATGTAATATCAGGAAAGGGAGTGACCCTGGGATAGAGCAGAGAGTAATCAGAAGGGTGAGACACTGCGTATGTTGAAGAAGAAGAGCTGAGCGTCTTCATTGGACAGAAGAGACTTTATAAAAAAAGAAAAAAAATACTCTGAGGGTGTATTAAATAGATATCTGTGGGTGTACTGCTATCTCCCATGGGTTATCTTAAAGAGTCTTTAATAAAGTCCATAAGGCTTGCTGAGGCTTTTTTAAAAACTGGATTCCCTAGGTGATAATTAGAGGGTGGTACTTAAGTCTATGTCTAGGTTGACAGATTTTGCAGGGAAGACGAACCTGAGAACAGTGGAGGTCCAGAGAGTGTAAGTACATGGAAATTAGAAAAAAAATAATAAAGGGAATTAGGAAAACTTTGGACTTCGAAGGTCATGTATTACTGAGTCAGACCTGAGGTTTCTAAGGAGTTATATACACAGTTGCTCTTTGGATTACTTGTTGATAAAGATAAGTGGAAATACTAGAGTCGTTTCCAAGTGTATGTAAGATATAATGAGAGGATGGAGGTGGAAAGTAGGGAGGCCCAGAGAAAAGTGGGAAGGTCATATTGGGCCACGATGGTGGTAATATCCTGCAGAACAGACGGTAGGGCAGACTACGGATTCATCTTTTTTATTTCGGCTCCCCACCTCATCCTTAATAATTCTTTGGGAATATTTCATTGCTCTGTGATGCAGGTACATAATTCGAGTGAGGAGACTACACCCTCAGAGTCCAGCTGTCTGAGTCCCCAGTGTGCTTCAAATGATGGAGAGTTGTTGCTTCTTTATGAGAAGAGTTAGTACCTCGTAGCTAAGCTTAAGCTGGAGCTTATGCAATATTGATTCTATTTTATATATACTGATAGCATGGAGGTTCCTCCTCCTCTTTTCTTGACCATTATGAAATGAATCTATATTTCTCAATATTTGGGTATATCAGATAAATACATTAAGTAAAGGAATCTTATATATTGCTCCCTTCATAATTAGCTCTTTCTTGTTTCTCTTTTACATTTAGTAAATTAGCGCAGGGAGAGACCTTGAAATGTTCTAATCAGGAGAGATTAGAACATCATATTTCTAGAGAGGTTGGTTGGATAGAGCAGGGGTCCCAGTGAGAATCAAAGCTTCTGTTTCTACTTGGAAGTGTACCTGTATAGAGTAGAGGGCTCCAGGAAATATCCTAGAGTATTGCAATAAGAAGGGCAGGATCTGGTACCAGATCAGTGTACTATGACATGTTTGTCAGTCATCTGATGTGAGATTCTTAGAGCCAATCCCATATGGTAGGGCTGAGTGCACAGTGATGAAGAACCTGTGAAAGCCCCTGATTGCATGTTAAACATGAAGCTCTGATTTTGGGGAGAATTTTCTTACCTGACTGAATGTCACCCTTCTGTGGGGATGAGATTCTGTGTTTTTCCTCTCTTGATGACCACTGACTGAAAATCATTAGAGGATCATGTCTAGAAAGCATTCATTATTTAATTTATTATAGAAGACAACATAGAAAACATATTTATCCACTTTCACATTGAGGATCAAGGGGAATGACATCAGTGAAAATGTCAGAGTAGGGAGCTCTGGCTTGTGTCCATCATCAGAAACACTGACATACGTGGTAAAACCTGTCAGAATGATCTTATCAACACATGAAATTTTTCTTTTCTTATTTTTGTAGATTTATCTTTCATTGAAACTTAACTTACTACAGGATGTGGAGAATAAACAGGGAAGTAGAACCTGTATTTCCTGATGAGAGAATCACTAAATCACATTAGCTGTTCTGAGCTATGTCTTACTCACCGTGACTGTAATTAAAACAAACAAAACACTTTTTTTTTGTAAGTCAGTTCTGACATTTCCTCGTTAAAGACAAGGTAACAGATACAGGCTTAGATCTACCAGAATTGAGCAAAATTTTGATTGTACCTGTGTTGAATATATGAGCATGACCTGCTACAAATCTTCATTATACTTATTGCCACAACCGACAAATTCCCTTTTTCCACTCCTGATATGTTGCATGTAAGGAATGCATAGGTCACTAACCCTAGCTGGTCACAGGTAAACTCTGTCACATGGATTACTGCATGTTTTCCTGCTGGAAGACCACACATTCTAGAGTATCATGCCTGCAGAGTATCTGGGCTCTTGCTTTGTCTGGATAAAGGTTAGATAATCACCTAATTTTATGAGAAATATATAAATTGTATTTGCATATTCTTCAGGTTTTTATTTGTCCATTCTCTTTCAAGTCCTAAGTGCAAATATTAAAGTGATTTCCAAGAGCGTGGTAAATAAGACAGCTACATTTATGCTTCGAAATTAGCAATAAAGCATAAAATTGTAAATGCATTAATGTGTGATTAATGTGTAGATACTTATGTAAATGCAATTTTAGTAATGCTTTGTGGAGAGCTTCAGAATCTAGGTATTAAAAAAAAAGAAGAAGGATTTCTTGAAACTCTCAGGGAATTATAGATAAGTCTTTGTGTCTATAAATATCAATCATAAATAATGCATATTCTCAGAAATAAACTAGGCATAAAATTGTAGGAAAACACTTCATGAAATGAAAGAGCATGTGATGGCCATACAAGAAAAAAGAATATTCTCAGAGAATAATGAACAGTGTGGAGTTTAGCAGAAGGGTAATACAGATTCAGAGAGTTATACTTTGGAGAGCCTAATTATGAGTTCCTCATATTTCATCTTTGGAGAGACGGTAGTCATCTGAAATATGATGTTATAAGATGACGTTAACATACTTAAATACTTTTGTTTAGAAATGACCACTTAGAACCAGAATAAATGAAAGAGAACACAAAATTATGTTTCTGTTGATTTTTGAAGATCTCAGGTGAGTGCTGATAATTTAAAAATACATGCTGTCTTTCACTGCAAAGTAAAGAAGCTCTTACAGTGGAGGATTCCTGGACTGAATGTCAATATTATGACATAGTGTGAGTGTGTTTCATGTTTGGTAATTGCAGTCATTGTTGCTTTTGTTGTGGTCATCCATTTACAATGCTTGGTGTCAGCATTGCTTGATTGCTTGTGGTCATCCATTTACAATGCTTGATTTATCTCTTGTAAAAATAAAATACAGTCTGTGTGTGTGAAGAAAAACATACATGATGTCTTGATAAAATTGTATGGAATTTGAGATCTGGAAAAAAGCATTTCTTTTCTGTAATGCTAGGATGCTAATTGGACATTTTTGCAAGAAAGAGATTTCAGGATGCAAATCTGGTGTCTCTAAGGTGGGAAGTCAGTTCATGGCAGAAGATTATATTAAACTTGTGTGAGTGCAGAAATACTTCTGTGGAAGGAAGAGGTCACGAATCCCTTTTTAACAGTTAGTGGTTTATAGTATACTGAATGAGCAAAATGGCTATTTCTGAACTTTAGAAAAAAATAATGTAGTTTTTTAAGTGCCCATCAGCGGATGAATGGATAAAGAAGATGTAGCACATATATACAATGGAATATTACTCAGCCATAAAAAGAAACGAAATTGAGCTATTTGTAATGAGGTGGATAGACCTAGAGTCTGTCATACAGAGTCAAGTAAGTCAGAAAGAGAAAAACAAATACCGTATGCTAACACATATATATGGAATGTAAGAAAAAAAATATCATGAAGAACCTAGGGGTAAGACAGGAATAAAGACACAGACCTACTAGAGAACGGACTTGAGGATATGGGGAGGGGGAAGGGTGAGCTGTGACAAAGCAAGAGAGAGGCATGGACATATATACACTTCCAAACGTAAGGTAGATAGATAGTGGGAAGCAGCCGCATAGCACAGGGAGATCAGCTCGGTGCTTTGTGACCGCCTGGAGGGGTGGGAAAGGGAGGGTGGGAGGGAGGGAGATGCAAGAGGGAACATATGTATATGTATAACTGATTCACTTTGTTATAAAGCAGAAACTAACACACCATTGTAAAGCAATTATACCCCAATAAAGATGTTAAAAAATAATAATAATATAGTTTTTCTGCATTTATATAATGAAGCTGATGTAGAATATCAAAAATTCTTTATTTTGAAAAACAATGTAATCAATTTGACATAATTCATATATATTGAACCTGTGGTACACACACACAATAAAACTTACATTCAAAATATCTTTTGCACTTAAGAAATATTTTCTAGTGTAGTTGATTTACAATATTGTGGGGTTTTTAATACATGTTTATTGGAGTATAATTGCTTTATAACACTGTATTAGTTTCTGCTTTACAACAAAGTGAATCACCTATATGTATACATATATCCCCATATCCCCCCCTCCTGAGGCTCCCTCCCACACTTCCTATCCCACCCCTGTGGGAGACATAAAGCACCGAGCTGATCTCCCTGTGCTATGCGGCAGCTTACCACTAGCTCTTTTACATTTGGTAGTGTATATATGTCAGTGCTACTCTCTCACTACGTCCCTGTCTCCCCTTCCGCCCTGTGTCTTTAAATCCGTTCTCTACATCTGTGTCTTTATTCCTGCCCTGTCACTAGGTTCGTCAGTACCATTTTTCTAGATTCCATATATATGTGTTCGCGTACGGTATTTGTTTTTCTCTTTCTGACTTACTTCACTCTGTATGACAGACTCTAGGTCCAACCACCCCACTACAAATAACTCAATTTTGTTCCTTTTTATGGCTGAGTAATACTCTATTGTATATATGGGCCACATCTGCTTTATATATTCATCTGTCGATGGACATTTAGGTTGCTTCTATGTCCTGGCTATTGTAAATAGTGCTACAGTGAACATTGTGGTACATGTATCTTTTTGAATTATGGTTTTCTCCGGGTATATGCCCAGTAGTAGGATTGCTAGGTCATATGCTAGTTCTATTTTTAGCTTTTAAGGAACCTCCATACTGTTCTCCATAGTGGCTGTATCAGTTTACATTCCCATCCACAGTGCAGGAGGGTTCCCTTTTCTCCACACCCTCTGCAGCCTTTATACATTGTTGTATTAATTTCTGCTGTGCAGCAAAGTGATTGAGTTATATATATATTCTTTTCCATTATGGTTTATCACAGGATATTGAATATAGTTGCCTCTGCTATACAGTAGGTCTTTGTGGTTTGTCCATCCTATGTAGAATAGTTTGCTTCTGCTATTCCAAAACTCCCAATATTTCCATCACTTTCTCCTTGGCAACCACAACTCTGTTTTCTATATCTGTGTGTTTGTTTCTGTTTCACTGACATGTTCATTTCTGTCCTGTTTTTGATTCCACATATAAGTGATATTATATGGTATTTGTCTTTCTCTTTCTGACTTACTTCACTTAGTATCATTATCTCTAGGTCCATCCATGTTGCTGCAAATGGCATTATTTCATTCTTTTTTTATGTCTGAGTAATATCTATTGTATAAATATACCACACCTTCTTTACACATTCATTTTTCAATGAACATTTAGGTTGTTTCCATATCTTGGCTATTATAAATACTGCTGCAATGAACATAGGGTTTTATGTATCTTTTTGAATTATAGTTTTGTCTAGATATATGTCCACAAGTGGGATTGCTAGATCATATGGCAACTCCCTTTAGAGTTTTCTTGAGGAACCTCCATCCTGTTTTCCATAGTGACTGCACCAACTTTCATGGCCACCAGCAGTGTAGAAGGGTTCCCTTTTCTCCATACCCCATCCAGCATTTGTTAATTGTAGATTTTTTTAGTGATGGCCATTCTGATCAGTGTGAAGTGATACTCATTGTAACTTGGATTTGCATTTCTCTAATAATTAGTGATGATGAGCATCTTTTCATGTGTCTATTGGCTATCTGTATGTCTTCTTTGGAGAAATGTTTCTTTAGGTTTTCTACCCATTTTTCCATTGAGTTATTTGTTATTTTGTTATTGAGTTGTATGAGCTGTTTTTACAGTTTGGAAATTAAGCCCTTGTCAGTCTCATCATTTGCTAATATTTTCTCCCAGTCCATAGGTTGTATTTTCATTTTGATTATGGTTTCCTTTGCTGTGCAACAGCTTATAAGTTTGATTAGTTCCTGTTTCTTTTTTGCTTTTACAGTAAGTCCCTTACATATGAACAAGTTCTGTTCCAAGAGTGCATTTGTAAGTCCAATTTGTTTGTAAGTGCAACAAAGTTAGCCTAGGTACCCATCTTACACAGTCGGGTATATGGTATTGTACCGTAATAGGTTTATAATACTCTTCACACAAACAATACATAAAAAATAAACACAAAAATAAAGAAAACATTTTAAATCTTACAGTACAGTAACTTGAAAAGTACAGTAATACATTACAGTAGCTGGGATACTCGGGCTGGCATCGAGGGAACAGGCGAGAAGAGTTACTGATTAGAGGAGGGAGAGGAGGTGGGAGAAGGTAGAGGTGAAGGATTATCAGCAGTAGGAGACAGAGGGTAAGCTGCCATTTCACTCATACCTGACGTTGATGGCGCAAGTTCTGGTTCCTTGCTGGATTTAATTCTATCTACCCTCTTGAAAAAATGATCCATTGATGTCTGGGTCATAGCTCTTTTTTTCTCATCATAGATGACAAGGTAGCACTGGATTTCATTCTGAATGGCTGCTGCCGCCTTTGGGTACCATTCTAGTTTCGGGTCCTGTGCCTCAAAAACTAACAGTGCTTCCTCAAATAAAGAAGATTCCCTTGCCATTTTCAGTGTTGTGAATCTCTTCAGTTACTTCTTCTTCCTCCTGTCCTTCTTCATCCTTTCTCTGGGCCTCCAATTCCATCAGTAAGCTCCTCATGTTGCACAGCAAGGAGTTCAATGAAATCGTCCTCTTGCAGATCTAGCTCCAGCTTCTCACTGAGGGTCACTACGTTGCTGAAGACCTCTTCAGACTTCTGATATACCTTCTCAAATCCACAAAAATCATGAACTGTGGGCAACGGTTCTTCCAAACCCCATTCGTTTTGACCACCATACCTTCACACCATGCAAAGTCAATGTTTTTATGGTCTTGTAGATGTTATATTCCTTCCAAAGTTGTCCCTAGGTTGTTCCTGATTTGTCACTTACCTTTACTGCCTGACAAAAAGTGTGACATAAATAATATTTCTTAAAAGTTGCTCTAACTCCCTGGTCCACAGGTTGGATGAGCAACGTAGTATTTAGTGACAGATGCACTACTTTGACGTTGGGATGAAAGTCATCCATGGATGGGGGGTGGCCCAGAGCATTGTCGAGCAGCAAAAGAATGTTTTGCTGGAACGTCCTTCTCCAAGCAATATTTCTCTACATCTGGGATAAAGTGGTGGCAAAACCAGTCCTGGAACGTGGCCTGTGTAATCCAGGATTTGGGGTTGTGCTTCCACACAACAGGAAGAGAGCCCTTGGCTATGTTTTTAAGGGTTCTTGGATTCTCTGAATGATAAACTAAGAGAGGCTTCAGCTTCATATCACCAGAAGCATTGCCGCCACACAACAGTTAGCCTATCCTTTGCTGCTTTACAGCCCGGCATCAACTTTTCCTCCTTACTGATGTAACTTCGGTCTGGCATCCTCTTCCAGTACAGTTGTGTCTCATCCACATTAAAAACCTGGTTGGGTAAATACACACCATCATCAGTAATTTCTCAAAGTGTTTCCAGAAGTTCCCGGACAGCTACCCTATCTGCACTTGCTGCCTCTCCACTTACTTTTATATTGTGAAGGTTGGCTCTAGCCTTGAACCGATGAAACCAGCCATGGGTGGCATTAAAAGACGTGCCCTCTGATTCTTTGCTGTGTTTCTTCTTCAAGTCTTCATAAAGGCTTTTAGCTTTCTCTTGAATCAGCATTATGCTGAGCAGGACTCAGTGCTGATGTTGATCCTGCATCTGCACACTGAGAAGTTTCTCCATCTCCTCCATCACTTTTCCATGCTTCTTCAATATTTTCTCAACATCCTCAGCACAGCAGACTTCACATGTTCCACAATCTTGTCCTTGTTCTTTAGATTCGTGCCAATGATTGAATGATTCATGGTATAAGAATGAGCGATGTCTAACATCTTTTTGCCTCGCTCCACTCTCAATTACTTTCACTTTTGTTTCCATCATTATCGCTTGACCCTTCTTAACAGTACCAGCTACATCACCGCTGCCTTTACGCTTGCTTCCAGACATCTTGGGCTTGAAATAAAGGTACTCTACTACTGTACTCTATACAGTACTGTAAAGAACACAAAAGCACAACCACTTATAGAGGATGCACCCACATGACAATGTATGCCAGACACATGAACTAACTTACTTGCGAATTGGACATGCAAATGGACGTTTGGATCTTTGAGAGTTTGCAACTTGAAGGTGCGTGTGTAAGTGACTTACTGTATTTGTACTGCCTAGGGAGAACTGCCTAGGAAAACTGTGGTATGATTTATGTCAGAGAATGTTTTGCTTATGTTCTCTTCTAGGAGTTTTAAGGTGTCCTATGTTGTATTTAAGCATGTAAGCTGTTTTGAGTTTATTTCTCTGTATGGTGTGAGGGTATGTTCTGACTTCACTGATTTGAATACGCTGTCCAACTTTCAAAACACCACTTGCTGAAGAGACTATCGTTTCCCCATTTTGTATTCTTGCCTCCTTTGTCGAAGGTTAATTGACTATAGGTGTGTGGGTTTATTTCTGGGCTCTCTATTCCATTCCATTGATCCATGTATCTCTTTCTGAGCCAATACCATGTGGTTTTGATTACTGTAACTTTGTAGTATTGTCTGAAGTTTAGGAGAGTTATGCCTCCTGCTTTTTTCTTTTTCCTCAGGATTGTGTTGACAGTTCTGACTTTTTATGGTTCCAGATATATTTTAGGATTATTTGGTCTAGTTCTGGCGAAAGTGTCATGGGCAATTTGATAGGAATCACATTAAATCTGTAGATTGCTTTGGGTAGTATAGCCATTTTAACAGTTTTAATTCTTCCCATCCAAGAGCATGGGATGTCTTTCCATTTCTCTGAATCATCTTCAGTTTCCTTTACTAATGTTTTGTAGTTCTCAACATATAAGTCTTTCATCTCCTTGGTGAGGTTTATTCCTAAGTATTTTATTTTCTTGATGCCATTTTTAAAAGGATTGCTTGTTTACATTTCCTTTCTGATATTTCATTGTTAGTGTAAAGAAATGCATCCAGGGACTTCCCTCGTGGCTCCATGGTTGAGAATCCGCCTGCCAATACAGGGGGCATAGGTTTGTGCCCTGGTGCAGGAAGATCTCACATGCCGTGGAGCAAATAGACCTGTGTGCCACAAGTACTTAGCCTGCACACTAGAACCCGTGAGCCAAAACTACTGAGCCCATGTGCCTAGAGCCCATGCTCTGTAACAAGAGAAGCCACTGCAATGAGAAGCCTGTGCACCACGACGAAGACTAGCCCCCACTGGCCACAACTAGAGAAAGCCTGTGCACAGCAATGAAGACCCAATGCAGCCAAAATAAATTTAAAAAAGAAAAAGAAAAACCAAGAAATGCAACCAATTTATGTATGTTAATCTTGTATCCTGCTACTTTGCTGAATTTGTTTATCAGTTCTAGTAGTTTTTGTGTGGAAATTTTAGGGTTTCCTTTATATATATTATCATGTCATCTGCATTTAATGACAACTTTACCTCTTCCCTTCCAATGTGGTTAGATTTTATTTCCTTTTCTTGTCTGATTGTTGTGGCTAGGACTTCCAATACTATGTTGAAGAGTTGAGGTGAGAGTGGGCATCCTTGTCTTGTTCCTGATTTTAGGGGGAAGGCTTTCAGCCTATGAACATTGAATATTATATTGGTTGTGGGTTTTTCATAAATAGCTTTTATTACGTTGAGATATGTTTCCTCTATACCCACTTTGGTAAGTTTTTTTTTTTTTTTTTTTTCAGTACGCGGGCCTCTCACTGTTGTGACCTCTCCCATTGTGGAGCACAGGCTCCGGACGCGGAGGCTCAGTGGCCATGGCTAATAGGCCCAGCCGCTCCGCAGCATGTGGGACTCTCCCAGACCGGGGCACGAACCCATGTCCCCTGCATCGGCAGGCAGACTCTCAACCACTGCGCCACCAGGGAAGCCCTCTATTTCTTCTTGATTCAGTTTTGTTCGGCTGTAAAAGAACAACATATATTTTTAGATTATGTTAGCACCTAAATACTTACCATGTATTAGACCACAAAAGAGTGAAGAAAAAAATATTAAAATATTTTTTCAAATAGAAGAAGTATTCAAATATTTTTAAGAAATTGGGATAATAATACTAATTACAATAATTACAAATTGTTCTGAACTTAAAGACTATTTTATCTAAGATGCTTATTATATGCTTATTATAAGCATGATATTAAATGATTATATATTATATGATATTATACATGCTTATTATATGCTTATTATAAGCATGATATTATATGCTTATTGTTTTATTGTTTATAAATACATGGAATGTTTTCTCCTTTCTAACGTAATTCTTTCATTTTACCTGTATATTGTGAAAAATATTAGTTGCACATAATATAAAAAATTACACTTCAATAGGAGATATTAATCCAGTTACATTTACTATAACACTGAAAGTACTTAGGTTTAGAGTTACCATGTTATCGAGTGCTGTTTTTTTATTTATTTATTTTTTAAAAAGATTTAATTTGGGGGGGGGGGCGCATAAATTATTTATTTATTTATTTATTTATATAATCTTATTGGACTGTAATTGCTTTACAATTGTTTGTTAGTTTCTGCTTTATAACAAAGTGAACAAGCTATACATATACATATATCCCCATATCTCCTCCCTCTTGCGTCTCCCTCCCCCTCTCCCTATCCCACCCCTCTAAGTGGTCACAAAGCACTGAGCTGATCTCCCTGTGCTATGCAGCTGTTTCTTACTAGCCATCTGTTTTACATTTGGTAGTATATATAAGTCCATGCCACTCTCTCACTTCATCCCAGCTTACCCTTCTCCCTCCCCATGTCCTCAAGTCCATTCTCTATGTCTGCCTCTTTATTCCAGTCCTGCCCCTAGGTTCTTCTGAACCATTTTTTTCTTTTCTTTTAGATTCCATATATATGTGTCAGCATACAGTATTTGTTTTTCTCTTTCTGACATACTTCACTCTGTATGACAGACTCTAGGTCCATCCATCTCACTACAAATAACTCAATTTCATTTTTTATGGCTGAGTAATATTCCATTTTATATTGAAGATGTGCAAAATCTTCTTTATCCAGTCATCAGCTGATGGACACTTAGATTGCTTCCATGTCCTGGCTATTGCAAATAGAGCTGCAATGAACATTGTGGAACATGACTCTTTTTGAATTATGGTTTTCTCCAGGTATATGCCCAGTAGTGGGATTGCTGTGTCATATGGTAGTGGTAGTTCTATTTTTAGGTTTTTAAGGAACCTCCATACTGTTCTCAATAGTGGCTCTATCAATTTGCACTCCCACCAACGGTGCAAGAGGGTTCCCTTTTCTCCACACCTCTGCAGCATTTATTGTTTGTAGATTTTTTTGATGATGGCCATTCTTACCTGTGTGCGGTGATACCTCATTGTAATTTTGATTTGCATTTCTCTAATGATCAGTGATGTTGACCATTTTTTCATGTGTTTGTTGGCAATCTGTATATCTTCTTTGGAGAAATGTCTATTTAGGTCTTCTGCCCATTTATGGATTGGGTTGTTTGTTTTTTTGGTATTGATCTGCATGGGCTCCTTGTAAAGTTTGGAGATTAATCCTTTGTCAGTTGCTTCATTGGCAAATATTTTCTGCCATTCTGAGGGTTGTCTTTTCGTCTTGTTTACATTTTCCTTTGCTGTGCAAAAGCTTTTATGTCTCATTTGTTTATTTTTGTTTTTATTTCCATTTCTCTAGGAGGTGGGTTAAAAAGGATCTTGCTGTGATTGATGTCATAGAGTGTTCTGCTTATGTTTTCCTCTAAGAGTTTTATAGTGTCTGGCCTTACATTTAGGTCTTTTCTCCATTTTGAATTTATTTTTGTGTATGGTGTTAGGGAATCTTCTAATTTCATTCTTTTACCTGTAGCTGCCCAGTTTTCCCAGCACCACTTATTGAAGAGGCTGTGATTTCTCCATTGCATATTCTAGCCTCCTTTATCATAAATAAGGTGACCATATGTGTATGGGTTTATCTCTGGGCTTTCCCTCCAGTTCCATTGATCTGTATTTCTGGTTTTGTGCCAGTACCATACTGTCTTGACTACTGTATCTTTGTAGTATTGTCTGAAGTCAGGGAGCCTGATTCCTCCAGCTCTGTTTTTCTTCTCAAGATTGCTTTGGCTGTTCAGGGTCTTTTGTGTTTCCATACAAGTTGTGAAATTTTTTGTTCCCGTTGTCTGAAAAATGCCATTGGTAGTTTGATAGGGATTGCATTGAATCTGTAGATTGCTTTGGGTAGTATAGTCATTTCCACAATGTTGATTATTCCAATCCAAGAACATGGTATATCTCTCTATCTGTTTGTGTCATCTTTGATTTCTTTAATCAGTGTCTTATAGTTTGTTGAGTAAACTACTTTTGTCTCCTTAGGTAGGTTTATTCCTAGGTATTTTATTCTTTTTGTTGCAGTGGTAAATAGGAGTGTTTCCTTAATTTCTCTTTCAGATTTTTCATCTTTAGTGTATAGGAATGAAAGAGATAACTGTACATTAATTTTGTATGCTGCAACCTTACCAGATTCATTGATTAACTCTAGTAGGTTTCTGGTAGCATCTTTAGGATTCTCTATGTATAGTATCATGTCATCTGCAAACAGTGAGAGCTTAACTTCTTCTTTTCCGATTTGGATTCCTTTCATTTCTTTTTCTTCTGGTTGCTGTAGCTAAAAATTCCAAAAGTGTGTTGAATCATAGTGGTGACAGTGGGCAACCTTGTCTTGCTCCTGATCTTGGTGGAAATGGTTTCACTTTTTCACCATTGAGAACGATGTTGGCTGTGGGTTTGTCATATATGGCCTTTATTATGTTGAAGAAAGTTCCGTCTATGCCTACTTTCTGGAGGTTTTTTATCATAAATGGGTGTTTAATAATGTCGAAAGCATTTTCTATGTATATTGAGATGACCATATCGTTTTTATCCTTCAGTTTTTTAATATTGTGTATCACATTGATTTGCATATATTGAAGAATCCTTGCATCCCTGGGATAAACCCCACTTGATCTTGGTGTATGATCATTTTAATGTGCCGTTGGATTCTGTTTGCTAGTATTTTGCTGTGGATTTTTGCATCTATGTTCATCAGTGATATTGGCCTGTAGTTTTCTTTCTTTGTGTCATCTTTGTCTGGTTTTGGTATCAGGGAGATGGTGGTCTCATAGAATATGTTTGGGAGAGTTCCCCCCTCTGCTATATTTTGGAAGAGTTTGAGAAAGATAGGTGTTAACTCTTCTCTAAATGTTTGGTAGAATTTGCCTGTGAAGCCATCTGGTCATGGGCTATTGTTTGTTGGAAGCTTTTTAATCACAGTCTCAATTTCAGTGCTTGGGATTGTTTGTTTATAGTTTCTATTTCTTCCTGGTTCAGTCTTGGAAGCTTGTGCTTTTCTAAGAATTTGGCCATTTCCTCCAGATTGTCCATTTTATTGGCATATAGTTGCTTGCAGTAATTTCTCATGATCCTTTGTATTTCTGCAGTGTCAGTTGTTACTTATCCTTTTTCATTTGTAATTCTATTGATTTGAGTCTTCTACCATTTTTTCTTGAGTGTGGCTAATGGTTTATCGATTTTGTTTACCTTCTCAGAGAACCAGCTTTTAGTTTTTTTGACTTTTGCTGTTGTTTCCTTCATTTCTTTTTCATTTATTTCTGATCTGATCTTTATGATTTCTTTCCTCTGCTGACTTAGGGTTTTTTTTTCTTTCTTTCTCTAATTGCTTTAGGTGTAAGGTTAGCTTGTTTATTTGAGATGTTTCTTGTTTCTTGAGGTAGAATTGTAGTGCTATAAACCTCCCTCTTAGAACTGCTTTTCCTGCATCCCATAGGTTTTGGGTCTTCATACTTTCATTGTCATTTGTTTCTAGAGGGGTGCTAAAGTCCCCTACTATGATTGTGTTACTGCCGATTTCCCCTTTTATGGCTGTTAGCATTTGCCTTATGTATTGAGGTGCTCCTGTGTTGGGTGCATAAATATTTACAATTGGTATATCTTCTTCTTGGATTGATCCCTTGATCATTATGTAGTGTCATTCTTTGTCTCCTGTAATAGTCTTTAGTTTAAAGTCTTTTATGTCTGATATGAGAATTACTACTCTAGCTTCCTTTTGATTTCCATTTGCATGGAATATCTTATTCCATCCCCTATCTTTCAGTCTGTATGTGTCTCTAGGTCTGAAGTGGGTCTCTTGTAGACAGCATATTTGCCGGTCATGTTTTTGGATCCATTCAGCCAGTCTATGTCTTTTGGTTGGAGCATTTAATCCATTTACATTTAAGGTAATTATTGATATGTATGTTCTTATTACCATTTTCTAAATTGTTTTGGTTTGTTATTGTAGGTCTTTTCCTTCTCTTGTGTTTCCTGCCTAGAGAAGTTCCTTTAGCATTTGTTGTAAAGCTGGTTTGGTGGTGCTGAGTTCTCTTAGCTTTTGCTTGTCTGTAAAGGTTTTAATTTCTCTGTCAAATCTGAATGAGATCCTTGCTGTGTCGAGTAATCTTGTTTGTAGCTTTTCCCCTTTCATCACTTTAAATATGTCCTGCCAGTCCCATCTGGCTTGCAGAGTTTCTGCTGAAAGATTAGCCGTTAACATTTTGGGGATTCGCTTGTACGTTATTTGTTGTTTTTCCCTTGCTGCTTTTAATATTTTTTCTTTGTATTTAATTTTTGATAGTTTGAGTAGTATATGTTTTGGCATGTTTCTCCTTGGGTGTATCTTGTATGGGACTCTCTGCACTTCCTGGACTTGATTAATGATTTCCTTTCCCATATTAGGCAAGGTTTCAACTATTATCTCTTCAAATATTTTCTCAGTCTCTTTCTATTTCTCTTCTACTTCTGAGACCCCTATATTCGAATGTGGTGTGTTTAATGTTGTCCCAGAGGTGTCTCAGATTGTCCTCAATTCTTTTCATTCTTTTTTCTTTATCCTGCTTTGCAGTAGTTTTTTTCTACTATTTTGTCTTCCAGGTCATTTATCCATTCTTCTGCCTCAGTTATTCTGCTATTGTTTCCTTCTAGAGCATGTTTAATTCCACTTATTGTGTTGTTCATCATTGTTTGTTTGCTCTTTAGTTCTTCTGGGTCCTTGTTAAACGTTTGTTGTATATTCTCCATTCTAGTTCCAGGATTTGGGATCATCTTTACTATCATTACTCTGAATTCTTTTTCTGCTAGACTGCCTATTTCTTCTACATTTGTTTGTTCTGGTGGTAACTTACCTTGCTCCTTCATCTGCTGTGTGTTTCTCTGTCTTACTTGGCTTGGGGACTGTGTTTGGGGTCTCCTTTTCACAGGCTGCTGATTCGTAGTTCCCGTTGTTTTTGGTGTCTTCCCCCGGTGGCTAACGTTGGTTCAGTGGGTTCTGTCGGCTTTCTGGTGGAGGGGACTGGTGTCTGTGTTCTGGTGGGTGTGTCTGGATCTTGTCTTTCTGGTTGACAGGTCTGCTTCTGGTGGTGTGTTTTGGGGTGTCTGTGGGCTTATTATGATTTTAGGCAGCCTCTCTGCTAGTGGGTGGGCCTGAATTCCTGTCATGCTAGTTGTTTGGCATGGGATATCCAGCACTGGACCTTGCTGGTCTCTGAGTGGAACTGGGTCTTAGCGTTGAGACAGATATCTCTGGGAGGCTTTCGCCGTTTGATATTACAAGGTGCCAGAGGTCTCTGGTAGACCAATGTCCTGAACTCAGCTCTCTCACCTCAGAGGCACAGGCCTGACACCCGGCCAGAGCACCAGGACCCTGTCAGCCACATGGCTGGGGGTGAGAGCAAGAGGTAGCTTTGATACATTTCAAAGACCACCAATGAGATTCACTGACCATTTTCTCTCCAGAAGTGAAGAAAACAAAATTCAGTCTTTGGCTAGTCAGCCACTTTGGTAGCCAACCTCCAAAATGGCCCTAATTATCCCCTAATTATCTCCCAGTCTTCATGTACCTGTGTGGCTCCTCACACTTGAAAAGGGCTGACTGTTAAACTAATAAGAAATTGCAGAAATGAAAAAGTGCAGCTTCCAAAATCATAAAAGACATTGCAGCTTCTGCTTTGGTTTCTGCTAGATCACTCATCCTGGGGTAAGCCAGATGCCATGTCATGAGGACACTCAAGCAGCCCTAAGGAGAGATCCATGTGGCAAGGAACTGAGGCCTCTTCCCTACAGCCACGTGAGTGAGTCATCTCAGAATTCAAAAGATTTAATTTTATTTATTTTTGGTTTTGTTGGGTCTTTGTTGCTGCACAAGGTTTCTCTAGTTGTATCAAGCAAGGGTTACTCATCGTTGTGGTGCACGGACTTCTCCTTGTGGTCATTTCTCTTGTTGTGGATTATGGGCTCTAGGTGCATGGGCTTCAGTAGTTGTGTCATGCAGGCTCAATAGTTGTTGCTTGCTGGCTCTAGAGCACAGGCTCAGTAGTTGTGGCACACGGGTTTATTTGCTCTTCGGTTTGTGGGATCTTCCCAGACCAGGGATTGAACCCCTGTCCCCTGCATTGGCAGGCAAATTCTTACCCACTGTGCCACCAGGGAAGTCCAGTGTGCTCTTTTTTAAACCTAGTCTGTTTTCATTATTTTCTATCTTAACAATTCTGTATTAAATAAAAATAAATAGTACTCCTTTCTACCCCTCCTGTTTGAGGTTTATATATGAAGAAGTATGTCTTATTTATTAATCTCAAATTTTCACCTTTTAAGAATTAATCACAATGTCAAGTATTTAATACCTTTCAGTTCCATCTTGAAAAGCATGGATATTAAAGTGCTAATATAATTACCTTCCCTAGCCTATCGTTTTTACTTTTTGTTATGTATAAAAAACAACCAAAAACATGCATGGTTTGTAAGGAAATGACAAATTTCAGAAAATTCAGAATCTGAATACACTCTATACATAGCTTCTAGATAAAGACACAGAAAATTGCCAGACACTCAGAGGCCCCCTGGTCCCATTCTAGTGACTCCCCTTAAGGTATAAGATTGTTCTTGTATCTAACAAAAAGATCAGGTTACCTGTATTTTGTAGTTTATATAAATGTTATGGCACAGTAAAATCACTTTTGGATTGGGCTTTTTTATTTTATGTTGCTTGTGAACATGCCTATATGGTTTCCTGTTGTTGTGATCATGCATTGCAACTGTTGCATAGGATTCCATAGTGTAAATATTTAACTATTAATTAATTTATTCCAATGTGTATTACAATATGAGGGATTTTCAGTTTGTGTCTATTGAGAATAGGACTGGTATATAAATTCTAGAACTTGAGCTTTGGTGGTGTGTGTATACATTATTGTTCAGTATACATGTAGCAGTAAAATTTTCGAGTCATAGCTTTCATGTGTTTATCTTTTTAGATATTTCTAAATATTTTCAAAACATGTGTATGATTTTTCTTTTTTTTTTACATCTTTATTGGAGTATAATTGCTTCACCATGGTGTGTTAGTTTCTGCTTTATAACAAAGCGAATCAGTTATACATACACATATGTTCCCATATCTCTTCACTCTTGCATCTCCCTCCCTACCACCCTCCCCATCCCACCCCTCTAGGTGGTCACAAAGCACTGAGCTGATCTCCCTGTGCTATGCGGCTGCTTCCCACCAGCTATCTATTTTACATTTGGTAGTGTATATATGTCCATGTCACTCTCTCTCTTTGTCACAGCTTACCCTTCACCCTCCCAATATCCTCAAATCCATTCTCTAGTAGGTCTGTGTCTTTATTCCTGTCTTACCCCTAGGTTCTTCATGACATTTTTTTTCTTAAATTCCATATATATGTGTTAGCATAGGGTATTTGTCTTTCTCTTTCTGACTTACTTCACTCATTTGTATTATTTTTCATCCTCAGCAGCAGTGAATGAGATTCAAGGATTATACGCATTCTTGTCAAACTTGATAATACCTGTCATTTTCATTTGAACTTTCTGGTTGGTGAGTGATAATTAAAGGTATCACTTTTTTGCATTTAATTGACTACTAAGAAACCAAGCATCTTTCGATATATTTACTTAACATTCTATACTCTCTTTTTTGAAATATCTTTTGGTATATTTTCCCCATTTTTGCTATTACATTATCTTCTTACTGAAGACTTCTTTTTTTTTTTAACATCCGAAGACTTCTTATTTAGGAGTTTTTAATACATGCTTGTTATGAGTTCTTCTCTCTTTCTGTCTCTCCTTCTCTTTCTTTAGATGAGTGTCAGTTTTTAATGTTAATAACATCTAATTTGTTATTTTCCTATTTATTTATTTAGTCTTATTTCTATTTATTTATGTAGTCTTCTTATGTGTAGCAGAACACATTATTTATTCTAAGCCACAAATGTTTTTGTTTCTTCAATAAATCTAATTATTAATCTTTAAATGTAATTAACTTTCTAAACTAAATATGTTGTATCATAGTGAGTATTAATTTTTCTATGACAGCTGAAAAGTTACATTTATTCAGAAAATGTTGTATTCAGCTTTCTTTTCATTTGCTCCTACTTCTCATTGATTCACAGAGGTAAACATCACTTCATCCATGGGTCTGACTTTTCTCTGATTTCTCATGGTCATTCTCACTAATTCATCTGGCCTCCTGAAATCTTTAGCAATCCCATTATTCCACAGAAGCAAAAACCTTTCTTGGGTTTTTTTCCTCAGAAGATTGATTATTCTCACATTTTAAATGGGAGATTGCAATAAGTTAGAAGAAAATGCCACAAGGGTCTCTCATTTTTTTTTCACATCTTGTATCAGCCTCTGCTTGCACTCTGTGTTCAAAGATTTTTGTACAACACATTGATGGAAGATGCCAGTTGTTTCCCTCCTTGGGGAAAAAGACTGATTAATTACCTGACAAATAAAATAAAGACAGTGTCTTGCTCTGCTCAAATGTTGGACAGGATTGCTTGCATCCTAATTTAAAAGTTTCAGGTGACAGAAGCTTAAGATTCCTAAGCTTTAATCCATGCTTGCACCATGCACAGCACCCAACAGGACTGCTTTACATAACCCCATGAGACATTTGTGTGCAAGTGGAACAGATAAAAATATAAAACTCTTGCTGTCTTTTTGTGTCATAAAAATGATTTTTTGTCTCATTTAAAATATTTTTTTCTAAAATCCAAAAATGTGTCAG
Organism: Tursiops truncatus; assembly: GCF_011762595.2. Lineage (NCBI taxonomy): Eukaryota > Metazoa > Chordata > Mammalia > Artiodactyla > Delphinidae > Tursiops > Tursiops truncatus. The sequence goes on from NC_047037.1 coordinate 34,653,693, forward strand.
GCTAAAATATTGGAATTTCAAATATGGTAAATCTAATACCCTTCAAATTTCTTTCCAGTTTTGTTGATGATGGGATGCCGTCAGAGATATGACTTCATTAAACACAATAGGTTATATTCCTTCATAGGCCTGATTGGGGAATATGAAAATAATCCCTGGAAAAATCTGGACATTTTCTGGTTTCTCAAGTATTAGTTAAGATGGTAGAAAGGGCCCTTCATTGTCCTATATGTGAATGCAGATCAATTGAGAGAGGTGGGGATAAAACAAGCAGCCTAAATATCCTTTATGTTTGTTGTACTACTAGTAGAAAGAGGAAGGGTCAACATGTCACCATGGTTGATATAGCAAATAAGCTGCTTGAAACTACACAGAAATATACCTGCTTGTATTTTCTGTGCGGTTACCCTCTCTTTTGGTGTGCCCTGATACCTCCCTCAACATATGTATCAACTCCAACAGCATTAAGCAGAAATCCAAAGAAATCTATTCTTTGGAATTATGAGGAAGGGAAGACTCGAAAATTTTATAGCATGCTCTATACAAATATACACGTCACCATCCTTATCTATGTCATGCCATGCATGGAGGGTCAGTAGGTTCAGGGGATTCTAGAAGCACCAAGGTCTGTGGGGTTAATCACAGCTGCATTCATGGGCGGTAAAAGAGAAGGGCCTTATCTTGGTCACTTTCTCAATGCTAGTAGCTACAAAAAGAAGAGGACAGCAGACATCTTAGGGAGAAGAGCCAACATTAAATGAAATGTCCTAATTACTCTAGGCAACCTCTCATGATAGCCTCCCATAGCTCCTCGAATCCCTACATACTTGCACAAGGGATAGTGTAATATTAATGGAGTGTGTGACTGCAGATTAACATTATTTTTGTTGAAAAAATGAAAGTAGCTTCAAGTGATAGGAAACTATTGTAACAATGTGGACAGAACCCTTTGGATGGATTCATCATGTCTTTGTTTTTGTGTTTTTGCTGCTTCAGAATCTGTAGTAGAGATTAGTGTGTTCCATGATGCATTCCCGCTTCTTATAAGTTTTAGATGGAATACCCCATTAGGAAGAATTGCACGTAAGGAAGAGTAGTGAGTCAAACTCCTCTGCCCTCTGTCAGCAGTGGGTGCAAATGGATTTAGACCAAGTGCTTTCATCCTTTGATGTGCAGAGTTTTCACTATATAAATGATGTTTTGTTTGTTTGCAGGTCAGGAGCCTTGGTCTCAATATCCCTGTTTAAAAAGTGTTATCACATGTCTGACAGAAAGAATTGCTGATGATACTGGAAAAATTTGAGAGTTATCCTTAACAATTAAGGGTTTTGTAGCAACATGGATGGACCTAGAGATTGTTATACTGAGTGAAGCAAGTCAGACACAGAAAGACAGGTATCATTTGATATTGATTATATGAGGAATCTTTTAAAAAAAGGTACAAATGAACTAATTTACACAACAGAAATAGAGTCATGGATATAGAAAACAAACTTATGGTTACCAGGGGATAAGTGGGGAAGGGATAAATTGGGAGATTGGGACTGACCTATACACACTGGTATATATAAAATAGATAAGTATTGATAAGGACCTGCTTTATAACACAGGGAACTCTACTCCATGGTGTGTACTGGCATATACGGGAAAAGAATTTTTTAAAAAAGAAACAAGGGTTTTGGGAGTATATAATAAATATAAATGTGCAAACCTTTAACATGAAAGGAAAAATCAGTTAACTCTGTAGTCGCTGTTATGGTGTAAACACTTTGTACCTCTAATTTTAAAATTTTGAAACCCAGCTTCCATGTTGATGGTATTAGGAGGTGGGGCTTTTGGGAGGTGATTAGGTCATGAGGCCAGAGACCTCAAACATGGGATCAGTGACCTAATAAATGTAGCACACAGATCTCATGCCCATCACATGATTTCATTGCCGAGCGTGCGGGCTTCTCATTGGGTGGGTTCTCTTGTTGCGGACCACGGGGTCTAGGCGTGCAGGTTTCAGTAGTTGTGGCACACGTGCTCAGTAGCTGTGGGCTGTGGTCTCTAGAGTACAGGCTCAGTATTCCTGTTAAATGGGGGCTTAGTTTTTCCATGGCATGTGGGGTCTTCCAGGACCAGGGCTTGAACCCTTGTCTGCTTTATTGGTGGGCAGATTCTTAACCACTGCGCCACCAGGGAATCACATGGTAACTTGTTCTTGAACTTTTCAGCCTCAGCAATTATGAGAAAACAAAAATATTCTGTTGTTTATAAAACACCAAGTCTCTCGTATTTTGTTTTAGCAGTTAAAGAGCCGGCTGAGGAGGAACATCTGTGAGCTTGAAGACATATCAAGAGAAACCTTTAAATCTCAAAAGAAAAGAGAAAATGGGCACGAAGGAAATCAACAGAACAGAGTAATCAGTAATTGTGGAACAATGAAAATGCTGTGACCTATACATAATGGGTATAGCAGGAGGAGAATAAAGATAACAAAGAACAGAAAATATTTTTTAAAAATGACAGAGAATCTCCCCCAAATGAATGTCTGACACTAAATCCACAACATCCAAACTTAGAAGAACATATGAATAGTAAAGAAAACTGACCAGTATCTCTCAGGAACATCAATGCAAAAATCCTCAACAAAATATTAACAAATTGAATCCAACAGTATTTTGAAAGAATTTTATATCATGAATGAGAGGGAATAATCCCAGGTATGCAAGGCTGGTTCAACATTCTAAAATCAAATAATTATATCCATCATATCGACACCCTAAAGACAATCATTAGCATATCAATAGATTCAGAAGACCTTTGAAAAACTCTAACACCCATTCTTCATAAAAACTCTCAGTTGAAGAAATAGACTGGAGTTTTCTCAAGTTGATAACAAAGATCTACAGGAAAGTTTTATCTTACATCATGATTAATGATCAAAAACATGAAGCTTTTCCACTAAGTTCAGGTAAAAGAAGGATGTTCCCTTTCGTGACTCCTTTTCCATATTTTACTCCAAGTCCTTGCTAATGCAATAAGGCATGAAAATAAATAAAACAAATACAGATTGGGTAGAAAAAAATGAAAGCAGCCTAAATAAAATGTGGACCAATATACTGTACGGACACCTCACCAAAGAAAATAGACACTATGTATATAAGTATATGGAAGAATAATTCAGATTACATGCTGCCATCAAAAAACAAATTAACAATACAATTACATAAAATTTTAGCCATTAGAATGGCTAAAATGTGAACAATGACAAGAACATATTCTGTAGGGGATGTGGAACAACAGGAAATGTCATTTGTTATTGGTGGAAATGAAAAATAATACAGCTACTTTGGTAGTCTGATTGACACTTGCTATAATATTGAACATTCCCTTACTGTACAATCCGGCAAGTGTTCTCATGGATATTTACCGAAAGTAGTTTAAAAACATACTTCCAGATGAAAACCTGCATATGGATATTTATAGCACCTAATTCAATATTGCCAAAATGTGAATGAAACTAAGGTGTCCTCCAATAGGTGAATGAAATGATATAGTATTAATATATTCTGTGAATGGGATAATATTGAGCACTAAAAAAGTAAGCTATCAAGCCATAAAAATATGTGGGAATTCTTTTTTTCTTTTGAAATATAGGTGATTTTCTTTATTTTGTAATTTAAATTTTCTTGGAGTATAGCTGATTTACAATGTTGTGTTCATTTCAGCTGCACAGCAAGTGATTCAGTTACACATATGCATATATTCATTCTTTTTCAGATTCTTTTCTGATAAAGGTATTCCCAGAATATTGAGTAGAGTTCCCTGTGCTATACAGTAGGTCCTTGTTGCTTATCTATGTTATATATAGCAGTATTCATATGTTTCCCCAAGTTCCTGATTTATCCCTACCCCCTACCTTTCCCCTTTGGTAACCGTAAGTTTGTTTTCCAAGTCTGTGAGTCTGCCTCTGTTTTGTAAGTTAGTTCATTTGTATCAATTTTTAGGTTCCACCTAGAAGTGATATCATACAATATTTGTCTTACTGTGTCTGACTTACTTCACTTAGTACAATGATCTCTAGGTCCATCCATGTTACTGCAATTGGCATTATTTTCTTCTACTTTATGGCCGAGTCATATTCCATTATATATATGTATCACATATTCTTTACCTATATTCATGTGTTGATGGACATTTTGGTTGCTTCCATGTCTTCGCTATCGTAAAGAGTGTTGCAGTGAACATTGGGGAAGATGTGTCTTTTCGATTTATGCTTTCCTCCAGATATGCACACAGGAGTGAACTTGCTGGATCATCTGGCAGCTCTATTTTATTTTATTTATTTCATTTCAATTTCAATTTTTTGGAGTATGGTTGATTTACAATGTTGTGTTACTTTCTTCTGCACAGAAGAGTGAAGCAGTTATACATATATCCAATCCCTTTTGGATTCCTTTCCCATACAGGTCATTACAGAGTATTGAGTAGAGTTCCCTGTGCTATACAGTAGGCCCTTATTTGTTCTCTCTTTTATATGTAGTGGTGTGTATATGTCAATCCCAATTTCCAGTTTATCCCTCCCGCTTCCCCTTACTCTGGTAACCTCAATTCTGTGCCCCATAGTGGCTGTTACCAATTGGCATTGCCACCAGTAATGTAGTATTGGTGGCGCAGTGGTTAAGAATCCACCTGCCAGTGCAGGGGACACAGGTTCAAGCCCTGACCCAGGAAGATGCCACACGCTGCAGAGCAACTAAGCCCGTGCACCACAACTACTGACTCTGCACTCTAGAGCCCACGAGCCACAACTACTGAGCTCACGTGCCACAACTACTGAAGCCTGTGTGCCTAGAGCCTGTGCTCCACAACAAGAGAAGCCACCGCAAATAGAAGGCTGCATACCACAACGATGAGTAGCCCCCACTTGCTGCAACTATAGAAAAGCCGCATGCAGCAATAAGACCCAACACAGATTTTAAAAATAATAATAATAATAATAAGTAGTAGGTTTCTCTTTTTTCCACACCCTCTCAAGCATTTCTTGTTTCTAGACATTGTGAGGATAGCTATTCTGAGTGGTTCCAGGTGATACTTCTTGTACATCTGATTTGCATTTGTCTAACATAAAGCAATGGTGAGCACCTTCATATGTGATTTTTTTTTGTTTTTTTTGAACAGTATGAGTAAAATTTACCCCTTGAAAAAGTGTTATTGAAAGGTTGCCTTGTTTTGAAGTCTATTTCAATTACCTACCCCTAGACATTTCTTGAGGGTTGTTGTCATTTACAGCTCCCCAGGCATTGTGAATATGAAGTGCCTATAAGGTCCAGTTTTAGAATTGTTATGGGAAACAGAAGGCGGCAGGATTTCTACTGTCCCTCTCTGGTTACTGACACAACCTTAGATGTAGGGAAAGTCCTGTTCCTGGGTTTTAAATTAGAGTGGAATGTGCCTGACCAAACATGTGAGGGCTTCTGTCCCATTCTTTCTTCCCCCTTACCCTTCATCCCCTGAACAAGTATAAACCCCTGCAAAATCACCTGTTGAGGGTGCTGTCTAGTAGAGTGGGATGACCCTAACGAAGGGGTCAGGAGGTCAGAACCCAAACACCAGGATATATTGAGACCAGATGATTTTCCAAATGTCATCCAACCCAGAGAGTCCACCATCCTTTGGGTGTCAGAGGGTTGGTTTAGTAGTATGAGGGCACACTTAGATCTGTAGATTGTGATCCCATGCAGAGGGGACCAGGTACTACATGTTCAAGGGGTCAATTAGCTGGCATATCCTCCCGAGGTCCTCAGGCCCACAACAGTCCAGCCTTGGGACCAAATTGTGTCTGTGTCCAGGGATGTGAAACTAGCACGTTAACTGTGACTAAACGAATTTAGTGATCATTTTTCTTTTCTATAAGTCAATTTAAAATTTATAATGGAGTATAGTTGATTTACCATGTTGTGTTCGTTTCTGATATACACCAACATGATTCATTTATACAGAGATGACTATATATTCTTTCTGGAATTATTTTCCCATTGAAGTTACTAAAGGGTGTTGAGAAGAGTTCCAAGTGCTCTACAGCAGGTCCATGCTGATTACAAGTTTTCTCTCTGTAAATATGTATATACTAACTCCAACTCATGATTTATGCCTCCGACACACCTTTCCAGTTTGGTAACCATAAGTTTGTGTTCTAAGTCTGGGACTCTGTTTCTGTGTTGTAAGATAGTACCTTTGTATCAATTGTTAGATTCCACTGATAAGTAATATCATATGATATTTATCATTGTCTGATTTATGACACTTAGTATGAATGTATCTGTGTCCTTCCGAGTGGCTGCAAATGGCCTTATTCCATTCATTTCATGGCTGAGTAATATTCCATTGTACATATCTACCATAATATCTTCATCCTGTCTTCCTTCCAAGGACGTTTAGGTAGCTTCCAAGTAGAGGCTCTTGTAAACAGGGCTGCATAAATTTTGGAGTGCATGGGTCCTCTCAATTTACGTTTTTTCCAAGATACAGGCCCAGGAGTGGAAGCGCCATATGCTCTGAAGCTCTGTTTTTGAGATTTTTAAGGAATCACCACCCACTTCTCCAGAGTGGCTGTTAGCAATTTACATTCCCACCATCAGCTTGTCAGGGTTCCCTTTTCTCCATGCCCTGTCCTGCATTTCAGGTTTTACACTTTGTGAGCTTGGCCATTCTGACTGGTGCGAAGTGGTACCTCTTTGTAGTATTAATTGACATTGCCCCCTGTTTTGTTGGCCAAAAATGGAGTAAGGGTTTTTTCCTGAATATATTAAGGAATAACGCATACGGCCTTTTTGGCAAACTGCATCATTGGCGATGTTCAGCAGCTTTTGCATGTGCTTTAATGGCGAGTGCAAACTACCTCTTGAAATCCCTTTCCTGCAATTCTGCCTTGCTTACAAATACTTGCTTTACAAATACTTGGCTCAAGAAATGACTCCATTAGAGGTGTCAATTACAACCCTGCATGTTTGTGAATTGCAGTGCCCCTGAGCACCAGTTTTCAACTTGTTGTTTAGGGAAGAAGCCACAAAGGGGCACGATTCCTACAGACCCATTCCGGTTACTGGGGCAACCTGAAGGATAGGGAAATTCTTCTTCCAGATTAGGAAATTAGAGTGGCATATGCCTGTCCAAACATCTAGGGCTTGTGTCTCATTCCATCCCCCCATTCCCCTTCTTAACACGGAAAATTCCAAGCTGTGCAAAACCCGGCTGTTGAGTGTGCTGCCTTCCCAAAGTGGGGAGACTCCACGGAAAGGAGCTGGGGAACCCTAATACCAGGAGAAGTGGAGATGAGGTGACTTTCCCAAACTTTCCCGAACACACGGTGTACCATCCTCTGGATGTTCCCATTCATGTTTTAGCTGTAGGAAGGGCCCCCTACACCTGGAGGTATGGGACCCATGGAATAGGGGGCCAGGTAGTATTACTCTAAAAGTGCTGCATTTGTTGTCCCATCCTCACCAAGCCTCTCAGACCCAGGAGTGTAGAGCCTTATGTCCCATCCTGCTGTGTGTCTAGATGTGTTCAGTCCAGGTTGCATCACAGCCTTGAACAAATTTTGTAAGAATTTCTCTCTCTCTCTCTCACTGTCTTTTTTTTGTTCTTGTTATTTAATTTTATAATAGGGTATAGCTGATTTTCAATACTGTCTTTCTTCCTGCTCTACATCTATCTACTTGATTCACTTAAAGAGAGACATCAATAAATTTTTTACGGATTCTTACCAATCTTATATATCCTTTTCTGGTGACAACAGTGTGCTGAGTCCAGGTTTGAGATATACAGTAGGTCCTGTCGATTACCTATTTTGTCTATTGGAACCGTATACGATGCTAATACCATCCTCCTCATT